>NC_088928.1:62855000-62965000 GCF_038396675.1 Hydra vulgaris | reverse complement strand
ATAGTCTCTTTTGAGTATTTTTTATTTTTAAAAGATTGTTAGTGGTTGGCATAACGTTTTTTCCATTCACTCTCAATTTAGGCCCCAAGTTTATACTTGTTGAGCACTCTTATTTGTATTTTACATAACGTAAACATGGAAATAAACAATTTTAATTATTCCCTAAGATATATTTCAATCAAAAAAAGTTATACTATTTCTTTAATTGAAAAAATAGAACACTTTATTGAAAGAATATGTTGGAAAGGGTTCATTCATAAATTAAGTCCATTTTTGACCTCTATTCCCCCCCACCCCTTTCCAACGAATTCTTTCAATGTGAATTTTCTTGATGTCACATTTAACCTCTCGGAAAATTTTTATAGGTCTAATAGAAAAACCTAATGATGAATTATTATATATTAATATAAATTCAAATTATCCTCTCAAATCTTAAAAGAAATTCCTATTTCAATTTAACAATAGACTAAATCAAAACTCTTCTAATATAGGAACTTAATGTTATTTCATCTGCATGCTAAAATAACATCAAGACACTCTCTTCCAATCGACCATATAATTTTAAATTTGAAAGTGTGCTTTTTTGAACCATCTTTCTAAATTCGCTGTATTAAATAAATTTAAATAAGAGGTTGTTGTGGTTATGAAAAGTTATAAATTTTTTTTTAGTACATTTACATTTACTTTTTTAACTTTAATTTTTTTTTTTTTAATCAATCCTGATGTTATTTACATCAGTTATTTAAAATTTTATTTTAAAAGATTGTCTGGTTTATTGTTCTTGCTTTGGAAATGATCAGGGCCGTCCCGAACGGAGGGTAAAGAGGTATCCCCCTCCTTCCCCCAAGCTGTTGTATATGCATTTGAGTTAGCACATTAGTACATTTAGCATTTCATTTGGCAAGTTTTGAAGTATAGTTGGCGGATGTCAAATATAGAGAACCTTTTTTTTGTGTGTGTGTGTGTGCGAGTGTGTGTCTCTAGTTGGAAAAAAATGCATGCGCCCTCCTCCCTCAATGAGAGACCTCTTCGGGACGGCCCTGACAACAACCACGCTGAATAAGAAAAGCCAAAAGCAGCAGCATAGCTACAAACATGCCCGGCTCCTTTACGTTAAATTTTTATCAGGGCCACTAACCTATTTCATTCCGACAAAAAAATTAATACTCAAATAAATCAAAAAAATGCCTTTTCAAAGATTCTTTGCAAAAAATCTTTCTTTCTAAAAAGTTATAAACCCCAACTTTAAAAAAAAAATAAGGGTACAAACCCCCTTGCCCAGGAAACAAATTCACACGCATGTTTATCGGAACTACACAAACGCTGTCAAGATAAAGTAAAATCAAAGTAAAGTCTGAAAGATAAAGTAAAATCAAAAAAAAAAAAAAGGAAATTTTAAAAAGTGGAGTTTTCAAGTTGGCTATGAAAACAATTTTAAGACTTTTATTACATTTACATAAATGCTGGAATTTTCTGGTAGTAAAAGGTAGTAAAAAATCAATCGCAAGATTCCGGGACAACTGATAGCCGACAAACATCTTGTAAAGTCAAACTAACGTTTGAAAAAAAATTACAAGTTTATTCTAGAGTACTATTTTAATTGAACAAGATTTTATTTTTCTAATCATTCTTGTGCGGGTTGGACATCAACGCAACAAAAAGAAGGTTATTAAGGTGCCCACATTGTGGGCACCCTAACAGCCTCCTTTTTGTTGTGTTGCCTAATAACCTTAATAAATTGCTTTAAAAAATCTGGTAAGGAAAGCTGTTCAATCTTCTACTATAGGTTGTGAGCTCCACAACCTGTAGCAGAAGATTGAACAGCTTTCCCTACCAGCTTTTTTCAAATAGATTATATATGATAAAACTCAATAAAAGATAATATCTGATTAACGCTCCTTTAATCATATAAAATATATCAGATAGTTTAAATGACTTACAATTTTTTGAAAACTGCTTTAGCAGTCGATGTCCTTGCGGATAACAATAATGTTATATTGCGTCATATTACCATAACACAATACTTGATTGAAAAGGCAAATGTAAGGAAAAAAAACTGGAGAAAAAGCGCGCTCTAACAGTGACTTAGTCAAGGTTTACACATGCATGAATTACCCATAGCTTCGAAATTATGCCCCTTCTTCCCTTCCCCCCCCCCCTCCTCGACAAAGTTTCATTATGACGACTAACCTATTTCTACTCAACAAAAAAATAAATAAAAAATAAATGATTATTTAGCAGCCTCTATTAGCACTCATGCGGCAGGGAGCCCGTCTCTACACTACTAGTATATCCGCATGTTGACTATATTTGCCCCTAATTATTATAGTACTACCCTTTATGATACACGTGAAAAAAATCCTTTCCCAATCCCCCATCACAATAACTGCCCACATACATCAGAGTATTACTTGAAGTATTACCCAGACAAACAGGTAATGGATTTGAATACGCTATCTATCTCAAAATTTATGTTAAATCAGCATGAAATGACTGTTCTTTGAGAAAGTAAATACTTACATTTTACTTACTTACAAAGTAAAGTGTAAAATTTCAAAGATAAAAATTATTTTTACTTGTAATTGTAAATAACAATTTTTTTCAAATTACTTTTATGTAAGCTGTTTTTGCTAATTAGTTACTTTGTAAAAGTTATAAGTTACGTGTAAAATTACTTTTTACACGTAAAAGTAATTTGTTGTTACGATGTAGTTTTATTTTACTTTGTAAAGTAAGTGTTACTTTTTTTGAATATTATGTTTACGTAAGTTTACTTCATAAATAACTTTTTTTACATTTAAAAAGTAAATTGCATTTCGATATAAATTTTTTACATATTCATAACCAAAATTACTTCTCAAAGTAATTTACTTTACACGACTTACCATTAAAAGTAAGTTACATTTACAAGTAAAAATAAAAATGCAAACAACTTTTACTTATAAAAGTAAATTACTTTTTCAAGTAACAGTTACTCATATAAAAAACTTAATTAAGGTAATTAAGTTTTACACGTGGTATAATTTATGTAAAAAAAAAACAAATTACTTTTAAATGTAAGTAAATTATATTTTTTTTTATGAGTTATGTCAAGTAATTTACGCTTAAAAGTAATTCACGTTTTTACATCAAAATAAGTATAAGTGTTATCCCAAGAAAGCAGTTCTCGTATTTCATCAAATGTAATTTCTTTATTTTTGACTTATGTTGTTTGTTTAGAGCAATTTACTAGTATAGATGAAAATAAGTTATTTTATGGAGAAACTTAAAGCCATTGTCAACCATTTCTCGTAGACTTCTGAATTTTGAGTTTGAAAACGAAACAAAATCTGTACTGATTAATAAAGAAAGTAAACTTAAAAATGAAATCGCTAATTTGATTCCATCTATTGCTGTTTTCGAAGGGCGAAAAATATATATCAAACTATATCGAAATCACTATGATTGATGAAAAAGTGCACACTGCCTTATCTAACGCATTTGCTTCTAGTTAGCCATGATTTAGTGTATGTAGTCCAAACTTTTTAAATAACAATTTCAAATAAATGAAATTGAAATTGTTATTAAAAAAATCATTTCAACCATATTCTCCAGTTTGGTCTTTTAAACTTGCATGCTTGGATAAGGTGCTTGAATGCTTATTGCATATTGCATATAAAATAAAAATTAAATCTTGGCAAGCAAGATGTTTTGAAGCCAAGAATTCAGTAATAGAGCAAAAGAGTTTAATTCAGAAAAAGTTCTCGGATAAAGGTTCATGGTCTGATAGTAGATTAACCAAGATCAGGTGGTAGTGGGAACGCTAACGACGGTAATACAGCCAGGATAGCTTTTTTAAATGAAGACGTATTTAGTGAAATTACAGAAATTGATAAAGTGCTAATTTACAGATTGCATGTTAAACTTTGTTGCATTTTTAGTGATTTTGAATTAGACATTTTAAAATTTCGAGATTATTGCATAAACTATTAATACATGGATACCTTATAGTAGAAAAAATGGTACTGCCTATGTGCCTATGGTCTTATGTTAGAGAAAACTCAAGAGGCTTGTAATAACGATTTTAAGAGTTATCGTCGAGACCGTGTAAGAAAGATAAGTTAATTAAAATGCAATGAAGATGTAATAAAACAACTGTTTTGCACTTCTGATCCATTGGTGTCCAGTTGAAGAAAAAGAAAAAAAAAAATTCTTTTTTTTTCTTTTTTATTGAGTTTTAAAATTTTTATGTTTCCCGATATATAAATTTTAAGTTCTGTTTGTTTTGCGTTATTTTAAATTACATTAAATAATAAATCAATATATATTTGTATAGTTTTATTGTTATACAACAAGTAATAAAGTTATGTGTAAAAAAATTGATTGTTTAATTAATATGAACTTTAATTAAATATATTGTTATGGTTACTTAGTTTTGCTATGCAAAATTAGTAAACCATAGGTGATATACTGCTTAGGTACCAACTCATTCCTTTTATGATTAGGTACCAACTCATTCCTTTTATTTGATAAGATATCATTGGTGTAAGATAATAATAGATACTTTTCATATAGACATAGGTTGCATTTTTTAATCGTAAGATTGTAAGATCTCCAACGTTTTACAACTTTTCATTCAATTGTCGAGCTTATATTACTTTCTTTTAACCTCCATATTTCCTCGGACAATTTCATTTTTATGTATTTTTAAATTTTGATATTATAAGATTCTATATGGTTAGCGTATATAAGATTAAATGTGGTTGCACTAACTCCAAAATACATTTTTTTTTATTCTCGTCCGGAGGGTCTGAGTATAGAAAAGCTTGATGCACTATGTTACTTACAGGACACTGTTGATTTAAACTTGGTTTAAAAATGCAATCGCAATCTTAATTGGAATTTGGAGTGCTGTTTTTTATTAAAAGATGGTTGTGCGAGTTAACAATAAATATGATATTTGGCATACACCTGTAACTCACCTTTAGAGTATTTCTATTAAAAATGTTGTGGCATTTATGGTCAATTGGAAAATGTCTATTAATTCCAAAGAGTATTTACCAATTTAGGTAAAAATATTTTTATTATATGTAGGGTTGAACCAGAAAATATTAGGCTTACGGTTTTTTTAAAGAAATTTGAAGACTTTCAGAATATAACTAAATATAAATTTGTAACCAGACTTTTTTAATGCATCTTGATACAAATGGACGTTTTTTCAACACAGTTTTGAAACTTAGTTTTAAACAATTAGTGCATGACATTAGCTCACCATAAAATGTTTTTCTTAAAAAATATTGTTTGGGTAGAAGTAATAACATTAAAATCGGTAGATAAAAAGAATAACATAAAGTCAGAAAGGGCCAAGAAAATGCCAAATCTAAGTTTTAAAGTGACTTTATTAATTACAACGAAAATTAAGACATTCAACCGCTGACGTCATTTAACTGCTGACGTCATTCAACCGCGACGTCAATAGTAACATTTTTATTCAAACTTTTAAAAGCTAAACTTTATTTTTGAAATTTAACATCATTGAATTTTGGGAATAAAATCAAAAATCAAATCTTTTAGGGTCAAATCTTTATCCAAAGTCCCAAAATTAAAGAGCACTAAGAAAATCTTTTAGTTACTCAAAACTATCAAAAAGACTTTGATAATGACTACAAATTATTTTTGGATTGTTCTTGATAAAACCATTCTTTCTGAATTTAAAACAATCCTTATTGTTTAGGACCACTCAATACATATCAACTAATAAGCTTGGCATCGTTCAGCTTTTGGCTGTATAGATGGAGTGCATTGTTCTCTGTATGTCTTTTAGAAACCCAATACGATTATTTTTGTTACAAACAAAGTTATTTCTAAGGGTATTTGAGCAGTTTGGGATTATAAAAGAATGTTAATGGAGTGCGTTTGGCTTAGTGAACAAATTATTTGCAAACTCAATCATATGCAAAAAAAAACCTCATGGTTTTTTACCAGAAACATTTCATTCAATAAGTAATAGATAAAAAAAATTGGAATATATACTATTTGTAATTCATCAAACCCTTGACTTTCTTGTGTTTTAATTTCTAAAATTTAATACTTAAAACAAATCATTCAGTTTTCATGTATGGGTCAATATCTAAACTAAAATCAGTTATGAGAGTTCTAGAGAAGATTTAGAACTTTTTTTAACTTTGAGTTTTTTGCTAAAGGGTATCTGTAATTTTCATTATTAAATTTTCATATACGGAAGAGCAATACTAGTTTTTCACTTTTTCGCTATTAGAAAAATATAATAATTTGCTTAAAAAATTTTGTCCCAGCGGGATTATTTGTAATATTGTTTTAAATATTTTTATTATTGTCTCTAATTTAATAATATTTTCTAACATAAAATATTGCCCAAGCGGGTAATTGGTAAAATAGTAGGGGCAAGTGAAGCTATAGAGGAGTGCATCATATAAAATTTGAAATAAATCTTAAATAAAAGTACCGTTGACAGCAAGCGTATCCAACTTATAAGCTTTTATAAAAGAAACGCAACAAAAATCTAAACAAAACTATTATAAATGAAGAGATATTAAACGGTATTAAATTAATATAGCATAATAAAAAAAAAACTTTTTGTCATTATCTTGAACTTTAAAGCTTCATATACTAACACTGTACGATAATATCTCATTTTTGAATTTACAGACTGATAAAGTTATGACGTCCGTTCGATTCTGACACAACTTTTTTTTTTAAAGTTCGTTAAAATCAACTTTAATATAAAATTAAAACCAAGTTTAAATTGCTGTTTTAAACTATTATTGTTTATAACACTGAAAACTTTAAATCTCTGCATCACATCGCATTACTATATTTTCTATATGAGGCTGGTTACGTTAAAGCATCTGACAGAAATTAGCTAGCATTTCTCGAAACCATTTGCCGTTATACCAGTTTTCCATTTGTACAATGTTCTGACGAAACCTTTTACCATGCTTAACATCTCGCGAATTTTCGTAAAAAAAAAGGAGGGGAGTAGAAAATATTAAACTCGCGTGATGTTTTACAAGAACAAGCTGATCCACCAGTTTACTGTAGAAAACAGAGGAACTAAAATCAGCATAAATAAATCACAGTTTTTTTGTTAGTTAATTTTTTAGTTACCCTAATAAGATCTAACGGTGTTGTCAGATACCACAGAAGAACATTTAACCAAGAAGTTAACGCATTCTTCCTTACTGATGATACAAATATGCCAAGAGCTTCCATTGGATCTCTTGGCATAATAACCCTGGATCTCTTGCTTATAAAACAAGCGCTCTAACCACTGCATAATAACTGCATCCCGATAAAACAGTGTATGTAATTAAATGCAAAATATCTTATAAGTTTGCTGTAGGTTCTTTCATACAGAGTATTTGATTGGTTGAAATGAAAATAAGTTTCCATTGTGCTGCAACACAACTTGCGTACTATTAAATGATACATTAAAGAGCATTCAATCCTCTCCCTTATACTGAAAATTAGAAATATTGAACTTTTGATGTCATTAAAAAAAGTTTTCTTTCTTCAGTAAAAAGATTGAACAGCACCATTGCTCGCTTGTGATAAGTGGTAGTTTTTTTAAGCAGTAGCTAGCAGGTTTCACGCTTTTAATCAAAACACAATGAGTTTCTTTGTCTAAGGGTTTTATTAAGGTCACGTACCAGGTTGTTTAGGTAACACTGAGTGATGAGACAGGTGGCATGTTTTTTTAAAAACTGATAAGAACTTTTTTTATTTTAACTAGAAGGTTTACTATCGGAATCAGGTCAAGGTATTGGTGTAGGAGGTTTTGTGGCAGAAATATCTTCATAACAATGAAGCAGACGACAGTACATTTAGATATTCAATGCTGTGCTTGTTCTTGCTATTTAAGTCTTTAGTGATAATCAAGCAAATGCAACAGTCTGTTAAAAAAAAAGTTTTTTCACCATACCTTGAGTTCATAAGAAAAACAGTCTGTGCAAGAATAATTACTTTAAATTAAACTATTTAAAAAAGGAACTAGAACAATTTATGCCATATTTATGAAGAGGCGAAGACTAATCACCATAAGGCCTGGTCGTTAACCTTACATTCAAATTAAAAATAATATAAATTTTTGACTTTTCTGTAAGGATTTTTTAATTCTTCAGATTTTTTCTGTTACACAGGTGTAACAGAAAACATCTGAACTATTTAAACATATACGCTTCGTACATGATAGAGTAATTTTTTTATCTAGTCATTACAGCCTTAAATCTTGGTTGTAAAAAGTTGGTTGTATACAGTTTTTTTGAATTATTTTAAATTATTATAAACATAATTATTAATTAAAACTTTATGTTATATCGAATACGTAGTTTTCAAGATAATTGATATGCTTAATCTGTTTCTATGCTCATTTAGTCCCAATCTACCCTATGTCTTATTGAATGCTTTAAAGTTCAAATGCTTTCTTAAATTTATTTGCAGCTGTAATTTTTATTACAATTAATGCAGTTTCAAAGTATTCCTCACAGGTTAGAATTAGTTCCAATCATAAAAAACGATGTCTAAAAAACCTAAATCCGGCATTGTTATTGAGATCAAAATTATAAAAAAATCAGTTAAAATAAAACTATTATAAATAAATGCTTGCGTATACTAGAGTTTGACCGTTTAACATCTAGAATAGACATTAGGTTTCGTGAATAAGTATATACTAGTTTGACCGTGAGATATCTAGAATGGAGTTTAGGTATTATAATTAAATTATGATAAAATGGGCCATTTTACTATTCCGATTACCAATTTTACCTTTTAATTAAGCATTATAATAACTTTAACTAATAAAGTTATTTTTTTAAACTTAATAAATTTAACAAGGAAAACGTTTAAGCAATAAAAAATATAGATTTATATTCGGATATATGTTTTTTAATTTAATTTTTAAAATCTTTTCTATCTATAATCATTTATATAATTTAGAATATATGAAGAACTTTACTTGCTCTTGGGAAAAAAATGAAAAACTGCTGTGATTAGAATCTGTCAAGGTGGTACACTACTAAAAAAAGTACTGATTTTGGAGTAAAAAGTTAAAATTTAGTATTTGGACTCATTTTATTCAAATTTTATGCTCTTTCATTTGATATAACCATCTTGTATTGTTTGATTGTATAAAACATTTAAAAATTGCATATTTCATGGGTTTGAGCCTCAGCCAACAAAAACAAAAACCCTTATTTAATCCCTAAAGTCTAAGTTAAAATAGCTTCTTTTAAAACAAAGCAGTAAATATCACCAAACTCAATTTTACTATAGATACCTGATAATACCAGCTTATTAAGCTTCCAAAAGGATCAACTACTATTAAAATATCTTCATGTCTAGACGCCAAATCTGAAAGAGTCTTTGAATGCCATCATAAGATCCAGAGTTCCAAAGAACACTTTTTTTTAGTAAAAAAATAGTTGAAATAAGAACATACTCTGCTGTTATTTGTTTTAATAATTGGACTAAAGGTATTTTGAGTGTTTTAAACTTTGACTGGGTATATAACAGTCATAACATCTATTCAATTTGACATATCTTCTGTGAAGCAAATGAAGCGAAAGTTAATACAAAAGTGTATAAAGCAAAGGAAAAAGTTAAGATCAGTAGCCATTAAGTAAAACTAATCTTTCATATGTTTCGAGGAGACAATAAACAATATATTACTTCTACAAAACTTAAAATGTATTTTTTACTACTTTTGATTTTTGAAATACTATGAAACGTAATATCTTTACATCACCTTAACAAAAATAGTACAATGTGTAAATAAAATTTTTATATATTTTGACATATTTGTTCAAAAATTTTAATTCTCGCAACTTTTCGCAAAATATCTTTTTATTTAATACAACGTGACGCTAGAATATTAGGGCTCTATTTCCCTAAAGAGGGTTACTTCTACGTTTTGTAATAATGAGAAAGTTTAACAAAACTTGGTATTGTTTCTCTTAAATTTTTAAAATTAAAAAACAAAACTTGTTAAACAAAAAGGAATAAAAAATCAAATTTGTTAAACTGACTGCTTAGAACATTATTTATTAAGTAATGTAGAATGGTATATGACAAAATAGCATGTCGTGACGTGAAAATTATAAGGTTTTATCTCCTATATTTTATTTAAGAAAACTTAACTTTTAGTTTTTATCTATTATATTACTTTTATGTTCATAATTATATAATGGTAATATATTAATCTCTTTTTTTTTATATATAACATTTAAAATAGTTTTTTTTTGTTGATTTCATATTTATTTAATAAAGTTGGAGTTAACAATTATTTATTAACCTATATATGAAGGGCTCAGTGGAAAAAGTACTCAAGTCACAAAATTAATGTTTTAAGAAAATTTAGTTTGATCAGAGATATAACACTTTAAAACAAGGATTTAAAATGGCTGATCAAAGTAAATTTTCTCAAAACATTTACTTTGTGACTTAAGACTTAAGTCATAAATATTTTGAGAAAATCTACTTTGATCAGCCATTTTAAATCCTTGTTTTAAAGTGTTATATCTCTGATCAAACTAAATTTTCTCAAAACATTAATTTTGTGACTTAAGTACTTTTTCCACTGAGCCCTTCATATGCAAATTAATTTCAAAGATTGTATAAGTAAAAATACATAAGATTAATTACAAAACATCAATAAAATAAAAAATATTTTATCAGTATAAACGCTAACAACTGTAAAATACTTAAACAAATAAAAACCGAAAGTTAAATTATCTCAAAACTTTTATTCTAACGTCGCGATAAGCATGTAACGCCACGATAAGTAGTGATCGACCGAAACCGAAATTTGAGCCGAACTGAAAGTACTGAAATTTTGGTTCAGTGAAGCCGTAGCCGAAACCGAAACCGATAATTCGGCCGAAATTTGAAATAGAATGTTTAAAATCCCTTAACCTTTTAAGATCACCGAATTAAAGCGAAAAAAACTATTTTACATATATCTAAGCAATCACCATGAAACATAATTTGATAAAAACTATGATATGTCAAGACATTTCAATAATTAAAGGTAATAATTGAAGTATTTTCTCTGCGGAATACATTTTTTTTCATGTTTTCTGGCAAAAGTCTGTTTCTTTCATTTGAAAGAATGTCTCCAGCAGTACAAAACAACCTTTTTACTTCGGTAGATGTTAGTGGAGGTCTAAGGAATCTCTTTGCTACTTTTGCCAAACCAAACTTTGCTTTTAATGTTGTTTTCTAATATAAATCTATGAAACTTCAGACCTTCTTCGGAGTTTGAATCAATTTTTGAGATATTGTCAACCCAACCAGGCATTGCAAATTGCAACATTTCAGCCCTCTATCGTTTCGTTCTGGTGTCAAATAAGAGTATTGTTCTTTTTTTAATTGTAATAGGTTCAACTTGATCTGAAGTTGGTATATTTTCAGGACTGCCGGTAGTTGTGAGTATTGCTTTTTCAGTTTGGAGATTATTTAGAGTAAACGACTTCTTAAATGTGATGAAAGTCCGCTAAGTGATTGAAGTTTTGGATTGTGCGATCCACGAGATATTTTCAAATTGCAGATATTGCAAGTTCCGTATTTGAAATCACTAGCTGTCACGGTAAAATGATTCCATAAACCAGTTTTTTATCGATTATTTTCCATTGTAAAATTTAGCACTGAGAAACTTTTGAGGAAACCATTGGTTTGGGTTGCTTTACTTAAATGTTAATTCATTTTAAGAATTATTTGAAAATAGTAACTTAAAACTATTATGTAACGTGATTTCAATTAAAATTTCTACAATTGTTATAATTAAAAATTGATTTACTAACAAACGATTACAATTAATAAACCGTCATGATCCCACTCTATTTTAAAACTTAAAAAAAATCTTATAAAAGTTTCGGTTCATTTCGGTTGCGGTTTGAACCGAAATTTCAGCCGAAACAGGTAAAGTAAAAAAATTGTTGAAGCAGAAATTTCGGTTTCAGTTTCGGCCGAAGCCGAAAGTTTCCGTTCACTAACGATGAGCATTTAACGTCACGATAAGCATTTAATGTACACATAAATTGTATTTTGTATCATACATTTCAAAACCAGTTCAAACGAAAAAAAAGTTTGCTTCAATTCTGTATTGGTATTAGAGCTAAAGAAAGAGCTTTTACAGCTTTGAATAGAGATAAAAACTGCTTATCCATTAGGTTCTATGAAAAAATAGTGAAAGTAAGTATTTATTGTACATAATTTAACTACTATTATTAAAAAAAAAAACTTTGATTTTTTTCAGTTCAAAACAAGTCAAGAATTAAACCCAATGGGCACGGTACGTTTTTAAACCTTCTTTATACGTTTTTATTAGGTTTAATCCTAATAAAAACATCTAGAGAACGTTTTAAAAACGTACCGTGCCTACTGGGAACTTTGTTTCTTTTTATAGTAATTTTTATGTTTCTCTTTTATTGTGAATTGAGCTTCATGCTCTGTTTGAAATAATTTTAGCTCTGAACTGATGTTTGTCTGTTAAATCATACTCAACTAGAATAAATAAAAAATAAATAATAATAAAGCATTAAAAAAGATATGCACCAATTAATTAATTCTGCTGCTTTTTTTCTTTGTTTTTGGAGATATAAGCAATGTTTGGCGGGATATTTGCTAATATCTAAGAACTAGTTGTCAAGGGACCTGTGAAACGGTCTATGGTTGTAAACATGAAACATAAAACCACAAAGCAGTATTTTTCGAAACTTATTTTAAATTTATTATATATTTATAATATGCAATTGGCATATCCTCGTTTTACCAGTCATAAGTATCTAGCATAACATCTTAAATTTTATATTTATTATAGATATATATAAGATCATATTATATTATAAGTATATAAAAGTATTTTATACATGTTTTAAGTATATAGTTATTAAAGTATTATGATATTAAAATAAAAATTTTACCATTATATAAAGTTGATTTTGGACAAGATTGAATTTGTAATCGAGTTTTAGTTAGTTCCAGAGGACATATAACAACTGTCTGAATTGCCCCGGTAATCATTCCTGCGAGAAAAACATTTTTTGTCAAATGACGATCACCAATATTGTCGCCAGCCAAAAAACGAATGCTATTACCATAGGAACTAAATACAACAGCATTCCAAAATGCTGTTCCAATGAGAGGTGAAGACATACCTTTAAACAATCCAGAAAACTAAAATTAAAAATAAAATCTTATAGAAGAAAAAAAATTATATAAAAAAATACATATAATCACATATGGAACTATAGTTGGCAGTCGGCAAATATCGGCCAACGATGCTCTTTTTTTTTTTTTTTATAAGGTAGTTGGCGAAAATATTTTTTTGGGCTTTAGTCGGCAAAAAACAGATACGTCACCCCCCCCCCTACCTCCTTCCACGCCATTAAAATGTCTTCGGGACGACCCATGGTTAATAGTTAATAGTTTCGGGACGGTCAGTTAATAGTTTTTTTTACTAGATTCGATCATAAAAGCTGTATTAAATTCCGATGACGTCTTTCTTTGAGCGAGGTCAGGTCATATCCATAGTTTATTTTCATAAGGCAGTTACTTTAAACTATGGGCTATCCTAGTGGCGCGTCTCTGGACTCTCTAAGATCTTTAATGTGGGTTCCAACTTGAGGCAGAGAGTTCGAAATAAAGGCGCACTTACGTTAATGTATAATTTTTTCCATAATGATGCATTACGCGAAATGAGTCTTTTTAGCATGCCAAGCATCTTGTTGGCCTTAGAGATAGCAGTGCATACCTGGGCGTCTTTTTATGAGATTGTTGCTAACTATGATTCCTACATCACGTCCAGATGAGGTCAATTCCAATTAAGTTGAGTCAATTTATCAACGCCAAGCATTGTATGGGTGTGCTTTTTATTTAGGCAACCGATGTGAAGAAATTTTTATTTAGAAATGTTTAGCTTCATGTGCCAAACTCTTATCCACTCAGTTATAGCATGTCAATTTAGAGTATAGTACAGTCATTCTTTTTGGGGAAAAAACCATGCTATTTTTGTCTGATCAAATTTCTGTCAACAAGGTGCGCTAGGATGACATACCTAACTATATTTTCCAGTAGTTTGCACTTAACAGAGGTGAGACTGATAGGTTGATAATTGTCCGTGTCGGTAGTCAGGCCTTTTTTTGAATATAGTAGTAATGTTGGTACATTCCATGCAGTAAGAACCTCACCTTGGTCAAGTGATTGCTGAAACAGAATGGCTAAAAGTGTTACTCATTCGGATGGACAGCTGTGTAAAACTTGTGGATAGATATTATCAGAACCTTGCGTTTTATTTAGATTCATTTCTCTAATAAGTTGCGCGACTCTAGTATCAATATTAATATTTCCGATTTTAGTGTTAGTTTTGCTAAAAGGTTTGCAGAGAACCAGACTAGATGCTGAATTGGAGACGCTTTCGAAATATTTGTTGAGAATGTTTGCTCGTTGCTGTTTGTCGGTCGTTGTCAAGCCGACCAGAGCCTAGACCAGAGCTATTTAGTAAGGTGCTAACACCAATTTTACTCTTGTTTTTGCTATTAATATACGCGAACAGATGGTTATTAATATACACGAACAGATGGTTATAATTTCTTTTATCATGAGCAAGGTTCAAATTAATTTTTTATGCTAGTTTCTTCTAACTGCTTTTTACTTGCGTTTTTCTAAGTCGTTGAACCTTCATTTATTTGCCATATTCAGATACCATAGCCGTGATTTTAGGTCTAGATAGTTGCATAAACTCTTTGCATATCTAAGGCGCTGTCAATTTTTGAGTTGGATGTCGTCTTATAATTGGGATTGACTTAACACAAAGTTTATTATAAATAGACACAATGGTATCGTAAGCATCATTTATATTTTTGTTGGCTAGTAATGGTGTCCAATCAATATTTGATAGTTTAGCAGACATAGCTGTGAAGTCATCTTTTCTATAGTAAAATGTTGGAGCTGGTAAATTTAATTGCCCAATCGGTAGGAAGATTATAAATCCAGAGTAGACTTAAATGAGTTTGGTGGGCTACACCTAGTGGGGGCCCCAGTCTAATGTTTAATACACTGATAGGATTTTTGCTTACATTATAGTCAAGTGTGTTTTTTGTGAGCCATCGGATATAATAAAAAAAGGAAAAATTGCGTGTTGAAATAAAAACTCGTCGGCTAAAATGTTAATGAAAATGTGTCCTGGGCTGTTATCTGGTCCAAACACAATGAACGATTCTTCTGGAGCCCATCTTATGTAGGGATAGTTAAAGTTGCCAACTGATGTTATAGTTGCCAAATGATGTTAAAGTTGCCAAATGATGTTAATAAAGTTAAAGTTGCCAAATGATGTTAAATGCACCCAGCTACTGTCTTGTAGAAGGCCTCCTAGGCAAAGACTTAAGGGGTAAACAGATTCTATCTGTTGACCAGCATTGCACCCCTTCTTCATCTATTAGGCTGGCGCAGATGTATTTTTAATACATTGTTTCCAGTTTAGGATGCTGAATGCTGGATCTTCTTGACTCAATACATGGGTTTGCTTGTGTCACTGTTTTTATGACTAGGCAACTCATTCTATTATCTCCTTATGAGGGTACAGCTCTAAAACTCAGTTTTATGGTTCTGAGGCCGGCTGGTAGTCAGGTTTCCCAAACTCTGTGGTAGCTCTCAGAGAGGCTGATTCCATCAACAGCTGAAAAATATCAAAGTATTAACAGTGCCATGTTGCGCATGGATGGTGTCCCTGTTTGTACTTCTGGTGTGCATTGCGGAGGCCACATTTGGAGCCCTTTGTTACGGCTTAGGGTTTATTAGTAGTAATGAGGCAATTGTTTGGGCTATTAAACGGTGTTCTGAGTACTATCTATGCTTTGAGTCAAGTTCTTCAAACTAATTTAAAAATGAATAAAGTACCAAAAACTATAAAATACAAAAAACCATCATCATCACCAAGTTCTCTAAACCTATCATTCACTAATATTCGTGGTCTTCGAAGTAACTTTTCTTCTGTTGAGTCTTATCTCTTGCAAAGTTCACCAGACCAACTTGCACTTTGTGAGACTAATTTGAGTTCAGCTGTCTCATCTTGTGATCTTAGTGTTGATGGTTATCTTCCTCTGATTCGTAAAGACTCCAATAGTCACATGATTGGCCTGGGCATTTACATTCGTAAGAATTCACCTGTTTGTCGTGAAACTAGGTTTGAATCCACAGACAATTCTTTCATGTGCTTTCGTTTAGCACCACTTCACTCTATTGCCTTTCTCTTTGTTCTATATCGCTCTCCTTCATCTCAAGACTGCACTCTTTTTGATGTTATTTCTGATCATATTGACCAAGCCCTCTCTCTTTATCCATCAGCTAATATAGTTGTTGTCGGTGACTTTAATGCTCACCACTCTGAATGGCTTGGCTCTAGTGTCAGTGACTCTGCAGGCATTAAAGCCCACAACTTTTGCCTTTCTCAATCCCTAACTCAAATAATCAACTTTCCAACTCGCTTTCCTGACAACCCTAATCATTTACCTTCTCTACTTGACTTATGTCTTGTTTCTGATCCTAGTCAGTGCTCAGTTTCTCCACATTCACCCTTAGGTGCTTCTGATCACAGTTTGATCTCTTTAAAACTAATATCTCATTCTTCTTCTCACCTGAATACCCCTATTATCGAACCTCTTACAACTACAGTAAAGCTGACTGGGATTCTTTCCGTGATTTTCTTTGTGATGGCCCTTGGGTAGAAATCTTTCAACTTCCTGTCGACAAATGTGCTTCCTACATAACTTCGTGGATTCAGGCTGGCATGGAATCTTTTATACCCTCTCGACGATTCCAGGTCAAGCCTCACTCTCCTCCGTGGTTTTCCTCACACTGTGCTGCTGCGATTGCCAATCGAAACCGATACTTCCATATTTATCAGCAAAACAATTCTCCAGAAAACAGACGTCTGTTTATTACTGCTAGAAACAACTGTAAAAAGGTTTTGTCTAACACCAAAACCCGCTATTCTCAGGTCATGAAATCTCGTATCTCATCTCAAAAATTAGGCTCTCGTGACTTCTGGAGAATCTTTAATAATATCAATAATAAGGGCAAATCTATAATTCCACCTCTCTTGTATGGTTCAGACTTTGTCACCTCACCTAAAGACAAAGCCGAACTGTTTGCTAAAAACTTTTCATCAATATCATCTCTTGATTCCACTAATTGCGTTCTACCTGATATTGCCAACAAACAGGTTGATCCATTGCTTGACATTCATATCACTCCAGCATCTGTTTCTAAAGTGATCTCCTGCCTAGACTCTTCTACAGCTTGTGGCCCGGACAACATACCTGTTATTGTCTTGCAGAAGTGTTCTCCGGAGCTGTCGTCTATACTCTCAAAACTATTCAACAAGTGCTTATCAGAGTCTTGTTTTCCAGCCTGCTGGAAAGCCGCATCTGTAATCCCTATCTTCAAAAATTCTGGGGAGCGATCTGATTCGTCTAACTACCGTCCCATAAGTCTTCTTCCTATCATAAGCAAGGTTTTTGAATCTTTAATTGACAAACACTTAATTTCTCATCTTGAATCTAATAACTTACTTTCTGACCATCAATATGGATTTCGATCTTCTCGTTCTACAGCTGATTTGCTAACAGTAATAACTGACAGGTTTTATCGTGCATTAGATGAAGGTGGAGAGGTTAAGGCCATCGCTCTTGACATTTCAAAAGCGTTTGATAAAGTTTGGCATGCTGGTCTTCTCCATAAGCTTTCTTCTTATGGTGTATCCGGCAACATCTTTAAGATCATTGAATCCTTCCTTTCCAATCGTAGCATAAAAGTTGTCCTCGATGGACAACACTCTTCTTCTTATTATGTAACTTCAGGGGTTCCTCAAGGTTCTATCCTTGGCCCTATACTCTTTTTAATTTACATTAACGATCTTCCAGATATTCTCACATCTAAGGTGGCATTGTTTGCTGATGATACTACCATTTATTCTTGTCGTGATAAGAAACCAACACCCTCTGATTGCTTGGAGGGGGCATTTGAGCTTGAAAAGGATCTCACTTCTGCTACAGCATGGGGCTTACAGTGGCTGGTGAACTTTAATTCAGATAAAACTCAATTTTTTTCAGCCAATCGTTATCGCAATAATTTAGATCTTCCTATATTTATGAACGGTGATGTACTCGAAGAGTCACCTACTCTTCATCTTATAGGATTAACTCTTACTTCCAATCTTTCATGGAAACCATATATCAAATCGGTTGCAAAATTAGCATCTGCTAAGGTTGCATCTCTTTATCGAGCTCGCCACTTGCTTACTCTGGATTCTATTCTCTATCTCTATAAATCTCAAATCCGGCCTTGTATGGAATACTGTTGCCATATCTGGGGCCGATCTTTTAATGATGTCCTTTCTCTTTTAGACAAGGTGCAAAAACGCATTGTAAACATAGTTGGACCTGCTCTTGCAGCCAATCTCCAACCATTATCACATCGTCGTAATGTTGCTTCTCTTTCTCTTTTCTATAAATACTATAATGGGCACTGCTCTAAAGAGCTAGCGTCTCTTGTGCCATCTACTAAAATTCATTCTCGTGTTACTCGTCATTCAATTAAGTGTCATCCTTTTTCTGTGACTGTTCCTAAGTGCTCCAAAAACGCTTATTCGTCTAGTTTTTTTCCTCGAACATCAGTTCTTTGGAATTCGCTTCCTTCATCTTGCTTTCCTGATTCATATAATATGCAATCTTTTAAACCGTCCGTCAATCGTTATCTTGCTCTACAACCTTCATCTTTTCTCTTACAGTAACTTCCAACTTTAATTAGTGGCTGCTTGCAGCCTTGTTGGAAGCGAAGATGTTTAAAAAAAAAAAAACTGCTAGTAAGTTGCAAATGTGTTTTGTTCAGACAGCATTTGCTGCTAATTTGATGTTGATATTAATTTAGAAATCTATGAAATTGTTGTTTTGGCGGTAAACAGAAGTAGGAGACCTACATATTGCACTAAGTAAGAAAGAATAGTTATTTATAGTGTGTGAAACCCAGAGTTGTTCAGATGCTACGAATGACAGTCCGGGCACTGTCTCAGCTCCGATTTGACACGCTGTAAGGTTATTTGGTATGGATACTGCAACGCCTCCGTAGCCGTCAGTTCGGTCTATACGGAGGAGGTGGTATTCTGGTAAAAGTGGTGCTGATGTTTTTAAGAACCAAGATTCAGTTACAAAAATTGAATGAAATGGTGTTAGAGGAAGCGAGTGCAGATAGTTTCGCTAGTTTATCTGAATTCAGGGACGTGGCGTTTGTATAGTAATAAACTAATATAAAAAGAGGCTTACTACTGTTAATCAAATTATTATTAGTATCACTTGTTGTCCAAGGGGTTATTGTTCAGGGTGTTATCCCCTCCCCCTTCATAAAGCAAAAATGTTTCCACTAACATAGGAAAAAGTGTTTTTAAAATTGGTCGATAAGCACCCTCTAATGAATCACATAAATTTTTAAATCGAAATACAATTAAAGTTTGCTACAGTTGCACAAAAAATATGGAAAGAATTATAAAAGGTCACAATAATGCTTTGTTAAACAAAAAAGATATCCTAAATGAAAAAACTACAGAAAGTTGTTATTGTAAACAAACAAAAAAATTGTCCAATGAGTGGAAGCTGTTTATCCAAAAATGTGGTATATAAATGTGTTATTTCCTATAAGGTTTGAAATTATTACACATGCAAACCAAGAATGTTTATTAAGCTAAAAATCGGAACTGATTTTTAAATGCAGACACAAAAAAACTATAAAAATAAGTGAGCGCAAATAATAATTACATTAAAATGAATAATAATTACAATAAAAAATATTTTTTTAAAAAAAGCAAAAGTAATAAATTCTAAAGAACTCTTTTTTATAACTATATAATGGTGTCAGCATATTGCACAAATGTGTGAAAATTTGCAGTAGTTAAGACATTTGCGACTTCCTGTATTTTAATTTTAGGTATAAATTGAAGTTTTATTAATTTGATCATTTATTTCTGATGGGTCTTTATTGATGAAATGCAGTGTTAAATGAAAGATTTTCTACTAACTTACATATATATATATATATATATATATATATATATATATATATATATATATATATATATATATATATATATATATATATATATATATATATATATATATATATATATATATATATATATATATATATAAACATCGTGGCATCAATTCCAATAAAAATTGCTTCACAAAGCTGAACATATCCCAGCAAACCCTGTTTTAGTGGATTTGCAGCGGACCTATATAGGCATTTTTTAGCGTTTTATTGAAGTTCGGCTAATCGGTTATTTGGTGGACCATGAGTGACAACCATAAATGGCAAGCTGATAATATTCCGATATGTTATTAGTGACTAGTCATTGTCTAGCCACTAATAACATGTCGGAAAAAATGTTTTAAAAATTTTATTAGACTTAGTCAACAATTCACAATGAAGGCGATGGTTAGGAGCTACTACTTACTTTTCATCAAAATGCTATTCATGCAATTAGCATATGAACCAATTGCAAAGTTTCAAACACGTTGCAATAAATTCGCTAAGAATTTTTATATCTTAAAACGAAAAAAAAAAAACAAGAAAAATTATTACTTAGGTATTAAGGTTAGTTTCAGGGTCAGGTTACCACCAAGGATCAAAGATATATTTTTTAAAGAACTAATTAAGACCTCATTAAACACATTAGTGTTTAATGAGGTCTTAATTAGTTCTTTAAAAAATATATCTTTGATCCTTGGAAAGTTGGAAAGTTTTATATTAATAAAACTTTCCAATTTATCCTTTGTTTTGCGTCTGAAAAAGTCTGTTTGGATATTAAAAAAGTTTTTCATACGTCACCTAGTAATAAAATACCTTTTTGTGATGAAAAAGTTTTTTCATTTCTGATGTTCCTTTTCTGTAAATAAAAATCACGCAAAATTTTATTTAGTATTTCAAAATCAAATAAAAATAATTAAACTGATTAAGACGATGAAATTTCCACCTAAACTTACGATTAAATCTAAATTTAGATAAATAGATGCAATAGATCTCTTGATAAAATCTTTTTTGATACTAATTTTACGTCAATGTTTTTTACAAAATTCTTTTATTACTTGGGCCTTTTTGCCAGAGGCGTAGAAAGAATTTTTTGGTGTTCGAGATACTTCCAGACATGGAGCAAACTCCAAACATTTATATGTTTATACTTATGTCAAATAATGAGGGTTTGCAAAAAATTGCGATGATTGGAGGCTGGGAACAAAAAAGTCCCAAAATTTTTGCCCCCCTGCTCCAAACGTGAGAGCAACAAGTTGACGAAGTATTTTTTGTACTATTCTTAACTAGACTTATATTCATCGATAAATTTTAGATATCATTTTAAAATATTTTAGCGTTCAAAAATTATGACCATATAAAGTTTAAACCCCCCTCAATTTGAGGGGGTTGCAAATTTTATATGGTCATAATTTTTAAACGCTAATAGATAATACTATGAAACTTAAAATTTATCGATGAATATAAGTCTAGTTAAGAATAGTACAAAAAATACTTCATCAACTTGTTGCTCTCACGTTTGGAGCAGGGGGGCGAAAATTTTGGGACTTTTTTGTTCCCAGCATATATATTGATTCTGATTTTTTGAGGTTTTATAAATACCATTTTTCTTAAACTATATACTAAGTTTGATGAGAGAGGCAGTAGTACAATATAAACGTAAACCGATTGTAAATGACGAGAAATTTTGTATTGCAGTTTAAAATGGTATGACCAAGCTCGTACACAAAACTCATGATGGGATTTAATGTACAGTAAGTAGAGTTTTTCCATATTGGAGAGTTCTGACACAATAATGAAAAAAACCAAGCAATTAACTGCCAACCCAAGATGCTGCTTTGTACTTTTATTTTGAGTTTGTTGGATATTAGTACTCCAAGGTTGCGTTCAAAGTATGTTAAAACTAAACTGCGTCTTTTACCAGTCATGATTTTAATAATGTTAATAAGTTTTTCTAACAGCCAACTTGCATTACTTTTCCCTTCAACAAGTTAAAAATTACAATCCAGTTGTGCAACCAATTATACAATGCTGTTGCTATCCGCTCGCAGTTTTTCATAATACGGGGAAAATTGATTGCAACAATAACTCTTATGATCTTCCAATCATCAGAGTATAATTTGGTTTGGTTATAAATGCAGTCTTGTAAGTTATTGACGAAGATCACAAAAAGCAGTGAACCAAGAACTGTTCCTTGAGGGACGCTTATAATCATTACTTCTAATTGGACATTTATTCTCCAATTACTGCTCATTGCTGTCTATCAGCTAGCCAACCAGTAATCCAGTTTAATAACATTTGAGGCTAGAAATGTCATAGACTTGATTTTTATAAGGAAGTCTTTGTATGACGCTGTGTTAAATGCTTTTGCAAAGTTGGTAAAAAATTTGTCTACCAGATATCCACAATAAACCGACCTCATTAGAGTATTGCGGGATTCAATTAGATTTGTTGAGACTCTAAAATTAGATTGTGTACAATATTTCATTATTCTATCTTTGATAATTCTCTCCGTCACCATTGCACGGTATAGAGGTGAGAGATACTAGCTAGCTATAAAGTTTAAGAAAAATAAGTTTATGAAATATTATTTATAAAATTTTATTTATAAAAAGGTACTTTTTGAAATTTTTTTTTCTAAAAATAACCTGCAAAGTTTATCTCAAACAAAAACAATAGTTGGTTCATAAACTGAAAATTTATTTTTTTTAAAAAACTGTTACCAAACCATATATTATAGATTCTATATAGACATTCAAAGACACTATATAGACAACAGAAAAAGCAAAAAAAGTTAAAACTTTTTATTTTGGTATTTGACATTTCTAATTTTTTTTTATCCTTCAAGTTCTGGCCCCTTATTATCTTGGCGCTCGGGGCACGTATCCCCCCTTTGCCCCTCCTTCTCGGCAGCCGTGTATAAGATGATTATTTCTTTTTTTTAAAAAAGAAAGTTAAGTGCTTTATCTCAGAGCACTTTCAATTGTGTTTAAAGTAAGATTGGGCACAAATTTTAGCACAAAAATTTCTTCTTATTGCGTCATTAACAAAACTACTAATAAGACCTTCATAATCAATCATTTTATTATTGTTGTTTATAAATTTATCCAAAAACCTTTAATAAACTAAGTTCCAATAAACAAGATCATTGGTTTTAAGTCTTTACAAAACATTATTAATCAGCTTACCAGTCATGGTTTGACGTAACGATACTTTGACGATAACTTGTTACAATAGTTACAAGTTTTGAAAAATAAGAACTTGAATTTATTGATTTTTGGCCATTTTTTCTTAGTTACGTCCAATTGAATATTGCAAAAATTAAAAAATCTGCAATCTAATCTGGGTGATGTTATAATTTATTTTTATTTTTTACCCCGTCACTTGCAGGACCTGACGGGGTTTAAATCCGACTACGCTGCTTATTATTAGTGACGCTGTTTTAACTACTATGTCATTGAAAAGTAGTTTCTAAATTTTACCAGACTGTTGGAGAAGTAAGAAGAAAAAAAAAGAAGAAAAAAAAAGGAGTTTTTTATTTTACCTTTTATTTTTTACTTTAGAAAAACATAAAAGTTTTAAAAATTAAACACTTTATTAAAAAAATTTATTTCCCCTAAATTTTAATTAAGTTGGGGTCCAACTTAGTTATGACAGGTTACCCCAAGGATCTAAGATTTTTTTTTTCAATACCTAATTTGACACAATTATAAAAACGTTTCAACCTATAGTTTATTCTGTGTCTGAAAAGAATTTATTAAAAAATCTAAAAAAAATTTCATACATTTTGTTTCTATTTTAAATTTCAACCATTATAATTTATACATACACACATACATACATACATACATACATACATACATACATACATACATACATACATACATACATACATACATACATACATACATACATACATACATACATACATACATACATACATACATACATACATACATACATACATACATACATACATACATACATACATACCATACATACATACATACATACATACATACATACATACATACATACATACATACATACATACATACATACATACATACATACATACATACATACATACATACATACATACATACATACATACATACATACATACATACATACATACACATGTAAATATGTGTATATATATATATATATATATATATATATATATATATATATATATATATATATATATATATATATATATTTATATAGTATACAAATTTATATATAACATATTTTATGTTATACCTTTTCTTGACGTAGAGTTTTCGTAAAACAATCCCATGTTCCACTATATATGTTTCCGTTTGTATTAACTCCTTGAGTTTGTAGTCGAGCCTTAAAAAAAATCTAAAATTTTATCAAAATATTTTGAGCTTCAACACCGAAATTGAATATCTTTATATTTTGTCCTCATACCTTGACTGTATCCAATGGGTGACTCACCAAAACGCCCCCACAACCTTAATATGGACCAAACTAATGGTAGATAAATATTTACAAAAGTAAAAATAATTGAAATTTTAATTTGTACTATAACTTTCAATTGCATAATTGATTTTACCGGAAATCCAACCACATGTTAAATCGGCCAAAATATCAAGAACGTAAACGCTATTTTCTTTTCTTGTCATTAATAACAACACTTATGGATAAGCAACCTAAATATTTATACATTTTTAGCAAAAAGTATTGAAAATAAAAAATAAGGTTAAAGGAGTAAAAAACTGTTAATTTTAAAATATACGGAAATTGGTAGGGGAGAGTGGGGCTTGGCCAACACCTAAGCGGGAATGCGAATTAAAGTCACCAGTTATAGAAAAATAATCATGTTTATTGCTTATCATTTAGTCTATATTTAGTCATAAACTGCCAAAAGCAATTTTATAAATCTTATTATAAAATAAAAACTTAGGGCATTAAATAAAACCATTGGTGTTCGGAATTACTTTACGTACGAGGGGTAATTTCAAACACACCTTGGGGTAAACACTGTTGTGTAATAACAAATAAAATGCTAACTTTAATGTGCAGTTTAACTTTCTAATCAAACAACTAACAACTTTGATAATTACTGTTTTACATTAGGAGATTTAATTGATCTGTCATAAGCTTTTGATACGGTAAATTTCAATATGCTAATAAAAAAACTTGAAATCTACAGAGTGAAAAATAAAAACTTACTATGGTTCAAAGGGTATCTGACAAGCTGAAAGTAACTTTTATATTATGATCAAAATAACACACTTCCATATTCCATAACTTGCGGGGTTCCTCAGGGCTCTATTTTTTAATACATATGTAATTTTTGAAATCTTAAGGTGCACACCTCTAAAAATACTAAAAAATTTTAATACATATGTAATTTTCTGTGTCTTCATGAAAAAACTAGATATCCTATTTTTATTGATGACAAATTAACAAAAAAAAAAAAAATCAATAATGTTTATAAGTGATGTTCTGGTCTGTGTTTTTAGGTCATGTTCTAGTGGAAAATGTAACCTGGAGAGTATATAGGTTATAGAGTATTTTTTAAAATAAAATTTAAAAAATATTTGTACATTTACAAAGCCAAACAGTTATAAAATCTATCTTGATTGAAAAACTTGTATTTTTCAAGGGAAGAGTATTGGTCTTTAAGGATGACTTTAATACTGCGTTTAGAAAAAGATGATTATATAATCTCTTTTTTATATATCATTATATATATTATAATGTTATTTAGTAGAGAGAAGACTGATCGGACAATAGTTAGAGGAGTCAGAGTGTTCTCCAGAGTTTTTAAAAATTTGAACCACAGATGCCATTTTCTAGCAGGCAAGAAAACAAGGAGTCACCAAATGCATGCTTGCTACTGTACCCAACAAATGGACACTGCCAATGTAGTCTACAAATGCATGCTTGCTATTGTTGTTAAAAAATGCAAGTTTGCTATTGTAGTCAACATATGCATGCCTGCTATTGTAGTCAGTTAAGCAGTGCATTGTAAATGCTACAATGCATCTTTGCTTTTGTAGTCAACAATGTATCAATGTATCAGTTTCTTTGGGTAGTCTGGATAGCCACTTGATTTTTTGTAGCGCTGCCAATGGATTCAGAAGTTATGATGCATTAATTCAATTGCTCGGAACATTTCTCAAGTGAGCGGTTATGACGAGCAAAAAATCGAATAGCATACAAAAAAACTCCATTTATCTTTGGAGTGATAATTATGTTTGGGAGATTCAGATAGAAACTCTAAACTCACCAACCTTTAAAGTGTAGCTGTGTTTAAAAATACTTTCAATGCTGGGATGAACTACTGCATGGAATTTACAACGTGCTTCAATGATGATGAAAACGTCAAGAAAAAAGCGTGCTTTTAAAGTAACTATTGAAGCAAGTCAAAGCTTTTCAATAGCTTTCTACACTCATTTTCTGCAAATTGCCCATTATAAAATGGTTTTTGCTAAATGTTCACCATTTTTAGCCACACTGTTGCTGTTGGCTATATAAGATAATGGCTCTTGAATGAACGGCTTGCAACTCTAAGAAGCAAGTGAAGCTCCATGAATGGAATAAAATCTATAATCAGAGCAACTTAATAATGGATTCATGAATAACACTTTGGAAGTCACTTGCTCTCTTAGCATTGGCGCCAGCAGCTTTAAAAGTTTTTTTAATACTTTGAATGGACCTAAAGATTCAGAGATTGCCACTCTGGTGAAGAATTTTTGACTGCATATAACAACATGTCCAAGGCTGAGCACAGATTGTAGACAACATAAAATATTGGCAAGTTTCATATCACATGATAAAATAAAAGCCATTTTATCAAGACTCAACTTGTCACCTGTTTAAAATTGTCATAGTAAATTTTTTAAGGTAATAGATTTTGCATTTATTGTTTGTCTCTTAACTAAAAAGTTTGTTGAGGAAGATGGAGAAAAACCTTCTTAGATGGAGGAGTGTCATTCTGTGTCTCTAAGTTGAGAAGTTCATAAGAGACTTTCAATAAACCACCACCTCCATTCAATTCAACTTAGAGAATATTGTTTGTCTTTGCAATATACCAAAAGCTTATTTGGCTTTTTTGAGTATTGATTTTTGTTGTGTAACAAATGTCTGAAGTAAAAAACAAATCTGAAAGAAGTTTTTCAAGTAAATCAAACTTGGCCTGAAAGCGTTTATGCACTGTTCTCCGTGGCATCACTTGATTTAGGTTGATAAAATCTTGTTTACACCACGATTTGATAACAAAAAGTCTTTAAACAACCACGAAATTTTAAGCAGTTAACTCATCTGAGTTGGAAATAGTTAACCTGAAAATAATTGAGCTTTTATATTTTTCCTTGCTGAATTCTTGAGTACACACTTTCTAAAGCTTTACTTTATTTAACTTTGTTTATATGTTAATAAATGTTTAAATTCAAATGATGTACCGAAAAAAACATTACCTGGAAGTACAGGAAAGAGTTTTCATTTATCATTCAGATTCAGTTTTATAGTCAAATAAAGTGATAGAGTCTTGTTTGAAATCACTAAAACAGCTACTCTTTCAGCTAAAACATGGTCTTTTGTGTCAGCATTGTGTTAGAATTGTGTCAGCATGCAAGAAATTCCGACTAGGTGTTTGTTTCGTGAAACTATGAGGAAGACTTATAGAGGAAATCTGTATGTGCATAACGCAAATAAAACTTTATTCGGAACTTTAAAAGAATAAAGTAAGCCATGTTAGCACTTAAAGGTTAAAACTAAACTGTTACTATTTCCCAGCAAACTTTGCGTGTTTAATTTTAATTGAAACTAAATTCAAAACAAAACTTTATATTTCAATAAAGTCTCAATTCAGTTTTTAAAAACAAGTTTTAAACTCTTAGTTTAAAAAAAATCGCACGTTCAGACTTCTCGTCTTCCATCAAAAGTTGTATTTTAGCACGTTTTACCAGGTGATGTTGTCGCCGTAGTCAAATGCAAATAGTAATTCACAGCCACGCATGCGATGGTATATATAACAATGGCACAACTGTTTTGATTGGCTGATAACTAGCCCATCACGCATGCAAAGCATGATGGTGAAATTTCGAGGAAAGCGCCTACACTACAATGTACATACTGTATACATAGATAAACAATGCGTGGATCTTTTTGGCCAGAACTGTAAGACGCCCATAATGCATGTCTAAGATGTAGCTTTCGGATAATAATTGAAAAAAATATCTTAAAAGCTTTTGCTTTTAAGATAGCTGAAGTGTTTGTAATTTATAAAAAGAAGTTTATCAAGCAAATAAAGACGACTTTTTTTACGACTGTAACTTTTACGTTTTCGTTGCAGTTGGCGTTTTGATTTCGTAAAGTCCGTAATGACATTTAAAATTAAACCAAGGTAACGTATATCAAAAATTCATTGCATCTTGTTTACACCTTTTCAATTGGTTCATAAGATACAGTTACTCGTTTTAAAATTGGCAGATGTGTTTTAGTTTCATAAAAAGATTTAGATTTTTAGAATAAAAACTAGAGGTGCATAAAGTATTTGTTTGTAATATATCCAGGTAATTAACCAAAAAATATATACAAAGCAAATATACTTATCCCTTACAATATGATGGATAAATATATTTGTTGAGCCTGTTTAATTAAGGCTTTTAGAAACGTATTTGAAACTTATCTAAAGCGTATCTGAAACGTAACTACAAGGGATTTTAAGTATAACTTAAAAAGTTTAAAAACTATTAGTAGAATGATAAAAATTTTTTAGAACTAATTTAACTAATTTTTTTATGCAGTTCAGAAATATATTATCAAGTTCTCAAAAATTATAGACTATTTTACCCGGAATAATTATATATATTATTCGGTTAAAAATTTATAAATTTTCATATATACATATATGTATATATATATATATATATATATATATATATATATATATATATATATATATATATATATATATATATATATATATATATATATATATATATATATATATATATATATATATATTAGTAAAAACACTTATCTAACTTTTATCTTCAACATCATGTTTCTCCATCGGTAGGATCATCAGGGAGTGTTTTTAGTGTTTTTACTAGATTATAATTGCTCTGTTCTTTAAGAACATTGAGCACTCTATTTGTAGAATACAGTGGCATAATTTATATATATATATATATATATATATATATATATATACATATTTATATACAAGTGAATTTTTATTTCTAAATAACTTCGTCAGAATTAAAAAATTTATACATACTTGAGCTTTAGAAGTAGAATGTCGTTTTGGTAGAGAATTACAAAAAGTTTAAAATGATTTTTTTTTTTTTTTGCATAAGTTACAATTGATAGTTTGTATAATTCATGTTTAATAAACGACCGGATATACTTAATGTCATTCAGTTAGCTTTGTTTATTTTTGTCATTCAAAGAAATTTTACATTGTTTACCTTTCTTTTTTCGCAACTTTATTTTTAGTTTACACATTTTTTATCGAGGAACCACCTTATTATGACTACAAAAAGTTAGTTTCTAAATATAATACACAATGGGTTGTTAAATACATAATATAAAACAAATAAACTCGATGGTAATGATGGTAAACATTAAATTAACAATGGTTTGATTTAAACATGTTTTCAATGTTTAAATTTGATGTAAAAGATAAACATTCAAAATGCTTTTAAATACGTTTAAAGTGTTTTTACACGAAATTAAAAAAAAATGATAATAACAAGAAAATGTTAATAAAAACGTTTTACCGTAAATTTTTGGCACCTTTTTTTTTTTATCTTTTTAGTTGATCCATATAATTTTTCGCACAGGAAACTTTGTCTTTAAAATATTAAATAATGACAACCGGTAACTCAAAACAACGTCAAAAAAACCAAAACATACCAACTAACTTTTATTTAAAGTTTTTAAAAATAACTTTTAAAATAATATTTAACTTCAAAATTTCATGTTTCAAAGTTGAAAAATAAAAGAAACAATTATTTATCGACCCCTAATTACCAACAAACATTACTCAACAAACTTACATCAAAATTAATTTAATTACCAAAATATATAATCCTACCAACTTACCTCCTGAAACTACATTAGTTGCTGCCCTTCCCAAGAGTGGGTATTCTAAAAATAAACATTAGGATTCGAACACGGTTTCCTTTGATTAATTGCTATACTTGCTATATTTATATCTTCCAGATTCATAATATATTAAAAAAAGAAAAATGGCATTATCAGTTAGCAAGAAAACCAGAAAATCGATTAACACCAAACTAAGTAAGTATCTTGGAGGTCCTAAAAAGTTTCTCCAAACTGAATTTTCAACATTACGTGATTGTTTGCAGCGATGTCTAGATCTGCAGCGAAACAGAATACTAGTCTGTGAAAAAAATCCGCGTAACATATCAATGCAAGAAATTTTCTAATGTTGCTAATGAAGTTGCAGAACGGTGGCTTATTTCCAACACATAATTTAAGGAACCAATAGGTTGGGAACCTAAACTTGATAAACTTTTAGATATTGCTTTTTGCAAATGCAGAATCATTTACTGCAGTGATAATGATGCCCTATGCAACGAATCTTGTGATGACGGTGCTCATTGCTTTTGCAAATGTGACTTAAATTTAAGAATTCCTAAAAAAGAACTTATTTGGATAAAAACCCAGCGAGAAAAACAAGGCAGTGTTTCATGTATGCAAGAATTTGGTCTTGATCTTAAAGAGACTGCCAAACTTAGGCTAAAACGCTTATGCAAGTCAGTCGCATGAGTCAAGTGATCAAGCTTGACTCATGCGACAACGTGAAGAAGCTTCAAAGTATAAGTTAGAATTATCAGTCTCTATTTATCCAACTGATGTTAGATTTGATGATGAAAGTACGGGTGTTACAATAGAAATTAATAATAATTCCAATGATGTGATAGTCAGTGATAGCGATAAAGTCAGTGATAGCGAAGAGGACTCAACATTTAAAAATCAAGAGAGTTATGTCAAACGAAACTACCTTGATATTAGTAATGCTGCCGTTGCCTCTATCAGATTTGGTGTATCATCGACTGCTACTGCTGCTACCATTAATGGTCTACTGAAAGATATTATGAAGGCAAGGAAACTTGTTGAAGATAAAAAAAAATCTCATATGTGATAGTATGAAAGTTTTTTGTGCAAAAGAGTGTGCTATGAAGTATTCCAGAGTAGAAGAAAATTTTGACTGTGAAAGAAATATAATTACTGGAATTTTTGTTGATAAAAGTAGAAAAGATAAAACTTTAGTTCTTATCCATGATAAAACCACAGGCACCTTCAGAAAACCAGATATCAAAGAAAATCATATAACTGTGACAGAAGAGCCTAGAGGTCGCTACCTTACTCATTATACACCAAAACAAAAAAGTCAGAAATGTCTAAACCAGCCAAGCAATGTGCTATTGGATTATTCGACTGGTTAATGGAAAGAGGTAAAGATCTTAATCTCCAACTAATTGGCAGTGATACTACAAATGAAATGTCTGGATGGAAAGGTGGAGTGCTTCATTTTGTGGAAGAACTCCTCAATCGAAAACTTTTTAGATCTTTTTGCTGGCTTCACATTAATGAGCTTCCATTCCGTCATATTATGGAAAAACTTGATGGACCAACTTCTTCAGATAAAGGATGGAGTGGAGCAGTAGGTAAACTGTTTTCCAAAGTAGAAAATCTTGAAAGAATTACTAAATTTACTTACTTGGTTTTAATGTTGATTTTATAAGAATTTTGGGGAGCTAAAACAAAAATTAAGGCAGCCAGATTTATAATTTGAATTAGTATTTTGAGTAAGTGTAAGGGAAGGGGGCTTTTGCAACTAAGCCCCTTGCTCCTACTCTATCTACTCTATCTCCTACCAGTGTGTGTATAAATGTATATATACTAATTGTAATATATCTTGATCTTATAATCATAATAAAACTATCTAATATTGATAGAAGGGAGGGGGGCGGAAGCCCTAGCCGTGCATTCTGGCTCAAGAGTCCTGGAAGCTAAATGATAATTTTGTGTTTTGTAACAAATGGTTTATTTTTTACCTTATATTATTTTAATTTTTATTATTAATTGACTAAAAACATTTAAAAATTAAGCTTTAGTTATAAAAGACTATTTTTTTTAAAAAAAAAAGGTAATTTTAAAACCAGTTTCTCGGTAGCCAGTACCAAAAAAACCAAAAAAAGGTAATTTTGAACCAGTTTCAGGTAACCAAAAAAAGGTAATTTTAAAACCAGTTTCTCGGTAACCAGTTTCTCGGTGAATCTTAACATCATGCCTAAATTGATATCAATAATTTTAATTAACTATAAGGTTATTTATTTATCAAAACAATGATTGTTTTGATAAATAAATAACCTTATAGTTCATTAAATTTTTGGATATCAATTTAGGTATGGTGTTTAGATTGATTTAAATTTTTATATTTTCTTGACTTGATTTATGAAAAAATGGTTTAGATAAAATGTTTAATGAAGAAATTTATAATTGATATTGTTGTGTTTGCGGCCCTATTGTAACACGGTATTTCTTAAATTTAAACATTTTGAATACGTCACAGAAGGAGAGCGGAAAAACGTCCTAAAAGTAAGATGGCGGTTTTTAGAACTTATTTGTATATATACAAAGTGCTAATGATAACAAAGAGATTTATTACTAAAAATATTCCTAGTGTTCATTTTCATATACCCGTATACAACGTATTTAACATTGGCGATGAAGATAAATTTATTGCATTACTTGATGGTTTAATTAATGGTAATTTTATTTTATGGTGATTTATGGTTATGATTATGAGTAGTACAAATTGATTAGTGCGTTAACGTGATGGCTTCGCATTTCGGAAATTTATCAGAATTCAACTCAGATGAGGATTGGGACAATTATGTCGAGAGACTAGATTTTTTCTTTATTGCTAACGACATTATTAACGAGAAGCAACAAAGAGCTATCCTTTTGAGTTCATGTGGACATGTGACATATAAGTTGTTCAAGTCTTTGGTAGCACCGGGAAAAACGAGCGATAGATCGTACACTGAGTTATGCAAGTTGATGAGCAACCACAAGAGCCCAACCCCAAATCCAATAGCCGAACGTTTCAAATTCAATTCAAGAAATAGAGACACTAGTGAATCAGTAACAACATTTATTGCTGATCTCAGAGCTTTGACCACCCATTGTGCTTATGAAAATACACTGGATGAAATGCTACGAGACAGAATAGTGTGTGGGATTAACGACTCTCGAATTCAGAGGAGACTACTAAGTGAAGGATCTAACCTTTCTTTACAAAAAACATTAGACATTGTACTAACCATGGGAGCAGCAGCAAATCAAGCAGCAATAATTCAATGTCATCAAAACGTTACCAGCCCAGCAGCAATCAATAAAGTTGAAATCAAATCAGAAAGGCATTATGAGCGTGAATGTTTTCGTTGTGGAGGCAAACATAATCCAGAGACATGTTTTTTCAAAGACCAGGAGTGTTTTTTTTGCCACAACAAGGGACACACCACAAGGAAATGTCGTAAAAAGAAAAGGGTGTCTAAAAATACAACAACCCAACACAAGATAGACGAGATTAATGTAAATCAAGATGAAGAAGAGCTATATCGTATTCAAAACAAGTCGAGTAAAAGGAAACCAATCAAGATTGACGTGGAAATTGAAGGTATTAGTACACAAATGGAACTCGACACTGGAGCATCTGTGTCAGTAATGAGTCTAGAAACATTTACGAGCTTGCAAAAGAAAGGACTCACGAGCAAGAAAGCTTATCCAACCAAATCTTTTTTGCGGAAATTCACTGGGGAAGTAGTATCACCAGTGGGGAAAGTTGAGCCTTCGGTCAAAATAAATGGGCAGACTAATGTGTTAACTTTAATAATCACTCCAGGTAGAGGACCTTCGTTGATTGGCAGAAACTGGCTGAGAAAAATTAAAATTAATTGGGAAAAAATATTTCATGCAAGCTCAGGAATCCCAAGAAGTCCAAATTCATCAATGATAAATACATTGGTTAAAAAATATTCTACAATGTTCCAAAATGTGTTGGGACAATTTAAGGATAAAGTGGTGCACATACCTATGCTGCCTAATGTAAAACCTAAGTTTTGCAGAGCACGACCTATACCATATGCTTTATTAGAAAAAGTGAATACAGAGTTCGATAGGTTGATATCTTCGGGCATCTACAGACCGGTAAGTCATTCCCATTGGGCAGCTTCAATCGTTCCAGTCCTAAAAAAAGATGGCAGCTTTCGATTATGTGGAGACTATAAACAGACTGTAAATCAGGCAGCAATATGCGATTTTTATCCCCTACCGAGGACAGAAGATTTATTTGCAACTTTGGCCGGCGGACAAAAGTTAACAAAACTGGACTTAGCATTTGCATATCAACAATTACTTCTTGATGAAAGTTCCTGTGAGTTGTTGACAGTCAACACTCATCGAGGTCTATTTGGACCTACACGATTACAGTTTGGGGTGCACTCAGCATCTGGAATTTTTCAATGAGAAATTGAGAAGCTAATTGGCAATTTGCCATTTACCAAAGTTCAAGTTACTAAAGTTCGAGTTGATGACATTTTAGTGTCAGGCCGGTCGGATGAGGAGCATTTAAAAAACGTTGAAAGGGTTTTACATATTCTAGAAAATGCAGGACTAAAATTAAAGGAAAGTAAATGTGTATTCATGTCACCCGAAGTTGAATATCTAGGTTTTAAATTAACAAAGGATGGGGTAGTACCGCTGGAGGACAAACTTAACGCAATCAGGAATGCTCCTGAACCTAAAGACACTACCCAGGTAAAATCGTTTCTTGGCATGATCAACTATTACCACAGACATTTACCAAACCTAGCAACAATTGTGGAGCCACTCCATAGGCTTCTCAGAAAAGGCATTCCTTGGTTGTGGGGCATGAAAGAACGGACAGCATTTGACAGTGCCAAAGCGGAATTATGTTCGCCTAAATTGTTGATACATTACGATTCAAAAAAGGAGCTAATCTTGTCTTGTGACGCATCACCTTATGGAATCGGAGCAGTGCTGGCACACATCACATCTGAGGGAAGTGAAAGACCGATTACTTACATATCCAGAACGCTATCCACAGCAGAACGAAATTATTCTCAAATTGAGAAAGAAGCATTGTCTATTATATTTGCCGTGAAGAAATTGCATCAGTATTTATATGGGAGACATTTTACTCTAGTGACAGATCACAAGCCTTTGTTGGGTTTATTGGCAGAGGGAAAGCCTATTTCAGCCATGACCGCTGCAAGGATTCAGCGTTGAGCGTTAACCCTTTCTGCTTAAAACTATTGTTTAAAATACCGTAGTGGGACTACACATGGAAATGCAGACTGCGTGAGCAGATTGCCGATTAAAAACACCGAGTCATCAGTCGCAGAGAATATAATTTTAATGATGGAGCTATCCAGTACGCCAGTCTCAGCCAAAGATGTCAAAATCCATTCAGCACGAGACCCAATCATAAGCCGAGTGTTAGATGGTGTTCTTAGTGGATTGCAGTTTCCCAATGAAAAAGGATTTAAACCTTTTGTAGCTAGAAAATATGAGTTAGGAGTCGAGGGAGGAATACTAATGTGGGGAAACCGGGTTGTAATACCCGCATCGTTACAGGAGATGTTATTAAAAGAGTTACACAGTGCCCATCCGGGTGTGGTACGCATGAAAGCTTTAGCAAGGAGTTACGTGTGGTGGCCCAATATGGACAAATCGATTGAGGAAACGGTACACCGATGCCGGTTGTGTGAAATGCATCAAAGAAGCCCTGAAAGTGCGCCAATACACTATTGAGAATATCCAAGTAAACCCTGGAGTAGAATACACCTTGATTATGCAGGTCCATCTTTAGGACACATGTTTTTAATTGTATGCGATGCTTATTCAAAATGGATTGAGGCAATAGTGATGAAAAATGCCAAATCCGAAAACACCATTGAGCAATTGAGAGGTATATTTGCGGTTCATGGGATTCCCGAAGTAATTGTTAGTGATAATGGAACTTCGTTTAGCAGTGCTGTCTTTGCTGAGTTTGTCAAAAGAAATTCAATAAGACATATTTTTACAGCCCCGTATCACCCTTCTTCGAACGGGCAAGCCGAACGCACGGTGCAAACATTCAAGGAAGCGATGAAGAAGTTGACCGCTCGACAAGGCAATTCTATCAAAACTACGGTGGATCGATTCTTATTTTCATACCGAATCACCCCTTATTCGACCACCGGAATATCGCCGGCAGAGCTTTTAATGAAGAGAAAATTATGTAGTGCGCTTCAGAGCCTAAAACCGGATCTAAAAAAAGATGTGGAAGAAAAACAAGAAAGGGCAGAAAGGTTCAGGAACAGGAAAACACACTTGAAGCAGTTCAACTGTGGGGACAATGTGATGGTAAAGAATTTCGGAAGTGGTTCGAAGTGGATACCGGGACGGATTATAAAACAAAAGGGACCAGTCAATTTTGAAATTTTAACTGACGACGTAGTTGTTCATCGACACATTGATCAAATACGGTTGCGATTTTCCGATTTACTGGAATACGATTCGAATCCCGTAATCACGTTTCCTGAAAGCACTAACCCTCAACCACCACTTCAAAATTCGTTACTAAACCCGTTTTCGCTGCAACAAAGTACGTCTAACGCGAAAGAACTACCATACAAAGAGGAACCAACAGCCAGCAATGGAGTGCAAAGTTACACAGAGGAGGACCGGGCTAGCAAATATCCTTCCGTGATGGAATCGAGTATTACACCAGTGGAATCACGCAAGGCGACTCCGACAGAAGCCAAAACGGTTTCGGGATAGTGAATAAAAAAAACTTATTGGTGGAGGTATTGTGTTTGCGGCCCTATTGTAACACGGTATTTCTTAAATTAAAACATTTTGAATACGCCACAGCAGGAGAGCGGAAAAACGTGCTAAAAGTAAGATGGCGGTATTTAGAACTTATTTGTATATATAAATACTAAGTGCTAATGATAACAAAGAGATTTATTACTAAAAATATTCCTAGTGTTCATTTTCATATACCCGTATACAACGTATTTAACAGGTATTTAACGTTAAAAGTTACCTCTAACAATGCATTATATTGCAGTGATTTTAATGTTCAGCTCCTCTGCAATGAAAAACAATTAGCTACAAAGATAAATGGATTAGTTGATAATATCAGAAAATTAAAGAAACAACGCAAAAATAAAAAGTTGGATTTGTTATTAAGTGAAGCCTTTATTCCACCTGTGACAAATATTCCTAATAATACATCTATTAGTTCTGAAGTATGTAAAGAAACAATCCTTATCAGTGAAAACAAAATGCTCAAAAAAGAAAATAAAAATTTAAAAAGGAAACTTGAATCGATGATGGATTTAGAATTGGATTATTTTAAGCATCTAAAGAATTTTGAAGATATGTCAAGTAATCTGCAAATACTTATTTCAAAAAACTTTTTAATTGAAAGTGAACTAAACAATGTTAAAAAACTTTATTGTGAAAAAGAAGAAAAGCTCAATATTATTGAAAACAAATTAAAACTATTAAAGTCCAAAAATAAATCATTTAATGTTAGAAATTTGAATTAAAAAAAAAAAATATCGTAATGCTCAACTGGAAATTAAAAAAAATGAAATAAATTCATTAAAGAATGAAACAAAGTATAAAATATCGCAATTAAAAAAAAAAAAAAAGATATTACTTCAGTTCTTGAAACTTCCGATATAAACATTTCTGAATTAAAAAACGAGAAAATAAAGCTGCAAAAAAAAGTGAGTCATTTAAAAATTATTTTGCAAAATAAAACCAACTATATTAATGACTGCAATATGAAAGATGTTATAAGTTTAGAGGATGAAGTTGTTTCGTTATGTAATAAGACAAACATTTTAAACGAGGAGAATCAAGAACTTCAAAAATTGGTTTCTTTGTTAGATGACGAGGAAGTAATAACATTTGAAGATGGCAGATACAGCGATGACATTCAAGAAACTTCTTTTAATGAACGTGAGTATGAATAATGTCAACGGAGTCATAAAAGTAGTATTAAACAAACTAGCAAAAAAGAACATATCTAGGCTACCATCAGCTGCTGTAAAATGTAGGTTAATGCAGGAAGCTTCAATTTTAGGTCAATTTCAAGTTGCTGAAGCAATGCTCAAAAATAATTTGACAAATAAAAACTCTACTATAGGCAATTGATTGCATGGTGATGGTACTCAGAAATACCATAAGCATTATCAAAAATTTCAAATTACTACAACCAGTGGGAAAACTTTATCTTTTGGTTTGTCAGAAGTGGTTGGAAAAAATGCGGCAACTGTCTTGCAAAACTTTACTAATATAGTAGATGACATTTGTGACGTTGTTAGCAACTCAGCCACTGAAAAAGAAATTAATTTTGCTAAGATAATAACATCAATTAAATCAACAATGTCTGATCTATCTTCAGTTAATCCTCTTTTTTAATTCACAGTTAAAAACATTAAGAGAACAACTTTTGCCGATTGCAATTAATAACTGGCATTTGCTTTCTTCAGATGTCAAAGACAGTATGAAGGACATGAGTAATTTTTTCTGTAAACTTCATTTGCTCGCTAATTTTGCATCTGAAACTGATAAGGTTTTGAATTCTTTTGAAAAAATTCTGCTTCAAAATGATTTTGAAACTGTTTTTGCTTTTAGTGGTAAAGAATGTGGTGCTGTAAGGTTAGTTCATACCACCTATAAGGCATTTCATTCAAGGGGTAGTGAGGAAGCTGGTGTTGCATCATGGTTTAATTCTTTTCTTTCTTCTCGTAATGATAAATCTTTTTTTGTTCCATTTATTAGAAATCGTTTTAATATTTTATATTACAATGCAGCTGCCCTATACTATCATAAGGATGCTATAACAGAATTTCTTAATGCTTGGCCTAACTCTAATAATTTATTAAAAGCAATTAAAAAAGACATCACAAATCTTGTATTCATTGCTGAAGTTCGTGCATTAGGTATTGTTGACAAACTACTTACTGGTCCAATGTGGCGAACTATCGAATCACTTGATAGTATTTTATATTTAAACTCCTACCTACTTCGCCTAAAAATTAGACTTTCATCACTTTGTATGGATGCATCTTCTTTATTATTTGCTAATGGAAAAATTTTTGAGGATACTAATCTTCTTCATCAAGATGTGGTTTACACCAAACTGTTTGAATGCACTTAAAATGATGAGTTTGATTCTTTAACTGTGCAATCACTTGAAATTATTTTCCATGTGATTCTTGTTATTTTGGAACGTCAGTGTGCTGATCAGTTACTAGGTGGTAAATATTGGAATCCATTTAACTCAGTTTCTGAAGTTGCTTCTAATGTCCCTGTCACTAACAAAGCATCAGAAAGTGACTTTGCCATTTTAGATTTAATGGTTCGCACAAAACCCAATGCAAATGTTCAAACTATCCAGGCTTTGACAATGTGGTCTCAAAACCAAACATTAGAATGGCTTAATGGTAAAACAGATGAAGAAAGAAAACAATTACTTGAATATTCAAGAACTAAAGTAACATTAATAAAAAGCAAATATGATGAAAGAAAAGAAGCCCTTAAAAAAGATAAAGCTATGCACCTTCTAGCAAAGCAAGAAGAAAAAAATCGAGAAGAAATTAAACTACAACATAAAAAAGTTGCAGCTTGTAATGATTTGATAAATTTAAATGTAAGGGCATGGATATCATTAGAGGAAGCAGAGGAAACAGTTTCTAATATAGAAGAGCCATTGAAATCAAAAGTACTCCTTGCTCAACTTAATTTTTATCGCATAATCTTAGATGTCGGTTGTGACAAAACTTTTTTGTAAAACAAAGGTAGAAGGAAGCAAAAGAATAAACTTGTCTTCAGAGGAATTATATCAAAATCTTCTTATTGTTATTCAAGCAAATTTAACACTAAACAAACAATCTTTAACTAATATAAGTAATAATTTAAAGCCTCGTTAAATATGTGATGCAGCTGTTGAAAACAAAAAAAAAGAATTAATGGAAAAAATTCAAGATGCAAGACTAAACAAATTAATAGAGCAACAAAAAAAGCACTCCTTATCAAAATTTATTAACAATCCATCTGATTTTGTAGGTTTTTCTATACAACATCGTGTTAGAGAAGAAGATGCTCATGAAGTATCTTGGGAACGTGCGCAAGTGGTTCATATTGATTAATTAAACGGTAGACGAACCACATACCTTGTTAAGTATGATAACGAACCTGATGAAGTATGGTCATTCCCTTTATTAATTGATTTTGAAAAAGGTGATCTTATTCTTTGTAGCTAGGATTGCAAGGTAATATTATTTAATGTAAATTTAGAATAATGTTATAGTATATATTAATCTTATTTATTTTATTGTTATGTTCCAATAAAGTGTTTTTACTGCATTTGAGTTCAGTGGTTTTTATCTTTATAAATAGTATGAATCATATCTGATATGTTTATCTGTACCAATTTTGTTTATTTGTTGTTGTTTATTTGCAGCTTAATTGCACATTATTATTAAAAAAATAAAAATAAAAAGCTTATGCAAAAATACTATTATTTTTACATGAACTGCTTATCAAGTAAAGGAAAGAATCCAGAAATGGAAGGCTAACCTTAGGCTAATTTACTATTACTTTTACATGAACTGCCTATCAAGTAAAAGAAAGAATCCAAAAATGGAGGGCTAACCTTAGGCAACATGACAGCTCACTGATGGAGTGCAAAGTCCTATGGCTTACCTTCTCGTTGGTGCACTTCGTTAAGTAAGTTAGACAATTTTGTCTAATTTATGAACGGAATAGCCAAGGCAAATTATGTATAAAACTGCATAAATATACAAATATGATGTCTGTAAAGTTTTGAATGAATTTTGAAAATTGAAATTTCTGTGTTCAAATAATTTGCAACATATAGTCAAACTTGGGTACATTAATAGTGCGATAATTTATTTCGAAGAAAATCGATTTAAGACATCTTTAAAAAATTTAAGACAAATAGATAGATAAGATAATCCGTATAAGTATTTCCATGACTGTTAATCTATGTTAATTCCATATCTGTTAATCTATGTACTCTCAGTTTCCTAATACAAGAGGGAGGAAGGTAATAAAAGTGTGGGGGGGGGGTCAGAATTTACACTGAAAGTTTTATTACTTATCAGTAACTAGTATATATTTTTTAATTTTTAAAGCTGATTTTCACTGATTTTTTTTTTTAGTTTTTAAATATCATTTTTTTTGTCACAACCAAGTAAAAATTAACAAACGGGAGGGGGGTCTTAATAAGCTTAGGGTGGGTGGCAAAGTTTCTCAAAAATTATTAAACGCCCCCTCCTCCCTTCCTTCAATTATGGACTCGAGAGTACACAATCAAATAAAGCCAAACACAATAAAATAGAACAGTTCAACGTGATTTTCATTCATTGTTTTCAATATTTTCAAAAAAGTTAAAAGCCCTAACCCCATCAAAAAATAGAAATTTATCGTAGAACTCTTATCTACGATAAATTTATCCATAAAATATTATCGTAGGTGCTGAAAACAATAAATTAGTCGAAACATTAGACTATAAGCGGTTAAATCTCTTTTTGAATTTATAATAATACTGAAATTATTAATATGTCGTTGACAAATCTTTTTTGTTTGTGTAAAAATAAATTTTAGATTTATGTTTATTTTGTACGTATTTTGACGTTTTCGTCCTGCTCTATTTGGGTCCACGTTGTTCAATTAATAATTTATTAAAGAAAAATAAAATTAATTTATTTTAATAAAAATAATTTAAGTTATTATTTATCATCAAAGTTTTGTTACGCTTAACGCATTATAAATTAAAACATTTGAAAATTTATTTTGTACAAAAAAATTTAAAACATATTCAAACATATTATACTTTTAATTGACTATTTCATGGTACGTCTGCGTTAACCCTCCAAATAATTCTACTTATGAATTGTTCAAATAATTTGGATTTACAATTTAATTTCTAATAAAATTTTATTATAAGTTAGTCTACGCAACTTTTTAAGCAAGAAAAAAAAAAGATAACGTTTTTTTTTTGGGTGCCAAAAATTTAACGAAATACTTTAAGAAAATATTTCATAAAAAGTCTATGAATTGAAAGTATTTAAACACGTATATCTTTGGAACTAAATAAGCTACAGAGGTGGTTGAAACCATTTTAAAAATGAAATATAATAAGGAATATGAATGCATTTAATATAAAAATTATTTACATTCGCTATAAATATTGCCTAAACTCCCTACTTTGATGATCTTTGTCCTGCATATAAATACTTATGCTTTTTATGGTTGTTAGTAATGTTTTACATCAGTATTGATATTTTATATTTGAAAAACGTTTGTTTGCTGGAAGCAAGTGCGTTTTTAACGTATTAATATAGTTTGATCCCAAAATTTTTCAACTTTTCTCTAAATATTTTGTAAAAGGATTTCAGCGTATGTTTTGTCTAGAAACCAAGCGAACTTAATTAGAAGAGGATAGCGTTGGACCTTGGGACAGTTTAGGAACAAATATTTTTCCATTGACTCGTATAGGCTATATAAAAGTTTTTTATATAATACTTCTAAATCTAGTATTTTACGCAACACGCTAACTCTTAACACTTGAAGTTTTTATAACTATTTTTACGCCCATGTACCCAAGGTGCAATATATCATCAAAAAAAAATTAATTGAAACAAGCACATAAAAATGTGAACAACAATTTTATTTTATTACATTATATTTATTATGCCGTTTTTTTTTTCTCAGAAATGTTTTTCTCTATGCTTTCTAACTCAATTACTTCCGACTTTCATTTTACTTCATTCTCATTCACTCGATGAATAAAGATATGTTAATAATAGATTCAGTATTGAGCATTGCTTTACTGAGGTCAAAAACAAAGGTTTTTTTAATATCTACTTCCATTTTAAATTATATAGTTTATAAGATTTAAAGATATTTGCATCAAAATTCCTAGTGACAGTTTTTGCTGAAATCATTTAGCTCTACAAAAAATATTTTATATATATTATCATTCATTGCTGAATCAAAATGAGTTTACTTCTACCTATCTAACTCTACTGCTCAAAAAGCTAAAAGAATAGAAATCGATCTATATAATGGGTAATTTTAATACAGATCTACTGAGTTGTAGTAAGTGGAATACTATTTCCAATTATCTTGATACCAAATGTTGTTTTTTTTCCAACAAACGCGATACAAAATCTAGATGTCATTAATTAGAACGTACTTGATATTGGTTTTTTTTAAAAAGTTCATGATTACCTTAAGATCCCGAACGAGCTTTTAAACGTAGCTTATTAAGGTGCAATTATATGCAGCTAAATTTGCAGATAGATTTTCTATAGTATTAGTGAAGAAATTTATAATTCATTTTATTTTGTGAAGAGTTCGCAAAAAAATTAAGTTGGTATCTGGTGAAACTTTTTTTGCACATTTTGTAAACATAATTTTTTTTAATTAATCACTTTCGATTTTTAAAACTATTTTAAAATTTTTTGTGTTTTATTATTAAGTATTTTTCATATTACAATAGATGACTAAGTAACTTTCGTTTATTATAAGGCTTTTGATTGGTCTAAAAATATATTTTTTATTTTATTTATATATTTGTTAAACACCCACTATATATTACAAGTAAGGTAAATAAAAAGTTTCAAAAAAAAAAATCTCTAGGATCTAGGAATTTTATTTTCAAGAACATCCTTGAAGATTGTTCTTTGTTCTTTTGAGTTCCAGTACTCAACTGCACATTTTAAGATTTTAAGATCCGTTTCAGGAATTATATTTTTTAAACCAGTAATTTTTATTTTTTCTTTGTGTTGCATTAGTTTCTCTATATTTAATTTATGACTATTGGACAGAGCCTTGACGCTATCTACAAAAGGTCGTGGACCTGATTCGTTGTTCAACTGCGACTTAAGAATATCAAATGTCATTTTATTTTTCAACAGGCGAATAAATAAGTTTATCTTATTTTGTTGCGTAATTATAGATATATCTTCAATACAAAATAGGGGATGTATATAATTTTTACTATGTTTTGAAACGTTTAGTAGTGACTTCAGTGCAATTATTCCTACTATATCAAGCTTTTGCAATAACATTTCTTTATGGTCGCAAAGCTCAAGACCATACGTTAGTGTTGGAACAGCTAAAGTTTTATATAAGTGGACAATAGAGTTTGGGTGAACAAAACGAATTCCAGCTTGAATTAAAGACTGTATTACTGCCCGGAAATGGGATATTCAATTCAAGTTATCAATGTTTAAACAATTAAGTAAGGCAATTGGTGAATATTTTGTGTCCCATATAAAGCCTAGATGAGTAAGTTTATTGTCTAGTTTTATTTTTTGGTGGTTGAGTGTTATCGTGCATTTTTTAATTTGATGTTTTCCGGTGACCAAAAACTCGGTTTTGTCAGCATTCAATTTTATGCAATTTTCTTTTGTGTAAATGTTACAGATATTAATTAGCTTTTTTAGGCCAGAGAGGGTGGAACTAAGAAGTATAATGTCATCAGCATATGCTACAACACCCGTGTAGTTTCCATTTATTGATGTTCCTACGACACTTTCATTTTGTAAGGTTTCTAGTAGGTTTTGAGTGTAAAGATTGTATAGATTTTTTGAGAATGGTAAAAAATAATTTATCAACAAGTTGATAAATTATTTTTTACCATTCTCAAAGTTATATTCATCGATAAATTTTAAATTTCATAGCATAATTTATGAGCGTTACCAAATTATGACCGTATAAATTTAAATTACCCTCCATTTGAGTGGGTTACAAATTTTGTATGGTCGTAACTTTTGAATGTTAAAAAAATATTATATGAAATTTAAAATTTATCACTTAATTATAAAATTTTCAAATGTTTTGGGGAAGTATCAATAAAAGAAATAAAAGTTTCAATATTTTTACAATCGTCAGAATCAAGCTATCCATTTCATATATTTTGAAAATTATTTGTTGATTCAAAACATTTATCTAAAGATATAAAAGTAGCAGTTTACAAACTCAGTATATTTTTTATATTGTTTATGCCGTATGTTTTCTTTTAAAATGACAAATCATTATTGGTTTTTGGAAGCGAATTTAAGAATTTGTAGCCCATAGGCTAGAGTTTCGATAGCGCCCCTAATTGTGCCTGCGGCTACCCATCAATTCTAATGCTGTAATTTCTTCTTGATAACATAAATATAACGCATGATTCATGATGAAATAAACTTTCGTATAACTTTTGTAACTTTTTGTAATTACGCGATACTGCATGATTACGAAAGTAATGCATGGAACACAGAAAACTGAACCTATACTTACTAAATAGCTTAAACAAGGTCAATGTTTTGTTTCACCATTCTTAAGCATTCACTCAAACAATAACTTTTAACAGCAACGAGCTTTATTTGATTAATGGCGCTTTGAACTAATAATGTTGGCACCCATACTTTGACTGGCTCTGACTGTTAAAGATTCAAGTTAGCTACATCTGAGTACCTGGTTCAATTTAATTACGAATCTGTTCATCAAGCGAACTTGTAATCGTGGTGTAAAAGTTTAAGTTTACATTCATTTCATCTTTCGTTTTGCTGCGATCATTAGATTCTACCGAAGGATCTGACTTTCATTTGGTACATTAAAAAATTCTAAATATTTGGGACTTTATTTAAAACTTTGCTTTTTCTTGACCTTGACTAAGTTTCTTTTTATCCATCTAGTTTTAGGAAATACGTTACACTTTTTAAAATAATTTAAGAAAAAATAATCTTAAAAAAAACATTATTGCATCAATACAAGACAATCAAAATAATAGGATTAAATGTTGAATATCCGTTGGATATTCACCTATAAACAGGTCCGTACCGTGAAAATTTTTAAGGGGGGTTGTTTTTGAAAAAAAAGGCAGTTTTTTTGTTTTTGTTATACATATATTTCGCTGTTTAAATATTACTACAATACCAAAAAGTATAAATAAATATATACATGACCGAGGCAAAAAAAAAAAAAAAGACCATAGTAGTCTTATCACTAAGCCCCGTAGCTTTCATCGTATTTTTACATTGCAAGCAGTTTTTTATAAGATATACTTAATTTATAATACCGTTAAATACTTTTTTTATTAAATACCGTTCAAATTAACAAAATCCAAAAAAGTATGACACAATTAAATAAATGAAAATAAAAACCTCAAGATGTACAAAAAAAAAAATTAAATAAAAGATTTAAAATAAAAAGTTAAAAAAAAGAGCTATTTGTAAAAGTAATTACAGGACCAACGACACGGGGGGTTTGGGCCCACTTTAATTTCAAAAGAAATTTTTTTTTAGAAAATTCTAGATATGGAAGAGGTTTTTTAGAAATTAAAGATTATGCCCCTCCACTTCGAAACCCGAGTCGTCGGCCATAAATTAAATAATAATTTTTAATAGCATTAAGAGTTATTTACACACCGTTTAAGTTAATAGTAACAAAAACAGAAATAAGCAAACCAAGCGGCTTGGCCCGCTTAAGTGAAATAAATAAATAAAAAGCCAAAAATAATATAAAAAAACACACACAAAAAAAATTTGATTTTGACTGATTTGAAAATATGTCTGATTTGAAAATCTAATTGAACATAGTTCTAATTTAAAAATCTAGTAGAGTAAACATGATTTATTTTCTTAAAAAGGGTATTAAATATTAGAAGTGTCGTTTTACTGTCAATTTTGTATATTAAAGTAAGTATTTGATAAATGTTTAATTGATAAACATTGAGTATATTTAGTTTATTAAAAAAATCTTTTGAGGGCGTTAAACTATTTAAGTTTGAAATAGTTTGTATTGCATGTTTTTATATACTGAGTATTGCAGTTTTTTTTTTATATCTTGGTTGCGTTGGTACTGCACTAAGCAATGTTCCCATAATTAAGGTTGCTGTGAATAAAAGAAAAGTATATGTTTTTTAAACAGTTTTTGTTTAAAAACCTTTTTAAAATAACAAATCGAAGTCTTGCTTGATTTTTATAAGAAAACAAGTTCTTTTGTTTCACTTCCACAAAACAAGAGAAGTTGGCACAAAAAAAAAATTATAAATAATTATACTCGTTTAAATAATACGCTCAATTAAACGCTGTAAATTTTTAATCATGCGCATTGAGCATGAAAAGTAATACCAATGAATAAAATAAGTAAACGACATCTTTTCGAACTAGCGACGTTTATAAGCGACATTTATTTAGCGACGTTTTATAAAACTTAAGCATATTATAAAGTTAAAACGTTAATTCAAGCTAAACTATGAAGTAATATTTAACAGTAAAATATTTTCCGAATAATGATCAAAAATATTAGTATATTGAATACTAAATGTTTGCTCAATTATTCGAAAAGTATTCAACAAATAGATTCGAGTATTAAACTCTAGTTAGAGGCTAGGAATCAGGGGGCGCCATAAGAAAAAAAATTGTCGTAAAAAACTAAAGTTTAAGGCGAAGGAACTTCTTTTTTTGTTTTATTTCTTTTTTTTTTTGTAGCTTCTATAGGCTGCAGGCTATGCAGCCAAGGCCCATGCGGGGAGCAAAGGGGCACGAGCCCCTATCTTTTTTTTTAGAAATTCCAAATTTCAATATTTAGAGGATCTTTTATTTAGAAATTAACAATTGTGCATCGAAAAAACGCGTCGTCAACCCTGTAGCTTATGCCTAAATTCACCAGTTAACATTCGTTTTTAAAGATTTTTTCTTTTCCAAAATCTATTAATAAATTTACTTTGCTATATAATTACTTAGATAACAAAATATTTCGCCAAAAAAAGTTTAATCAATATTGTATATATAGTATCAAGAACTTTATCTATGGAATAAAACTTTCTACTCAATTTTGGATTGTCAATGCCGTTTTCCTTTTTTAAAATTAAGTTGAAAAACTATAATCATTCAACTGATATCAAAGTAAATTTTTTTGTTTTAACTTTAAATTAAATAATTTTTAAATCAATTGAATCTTTTTTTCATTGTATACTTTGATTGCATATTAATATAATATAATATAATATTAATATAATGTAATAATATATATATATATATAATATATATATATATATATATATATATATATATATATATATATATACATATATATATATATATATATATATATATATATATATATATATATATATATATATATTATATATATATATATATATATATATATATATATATATATATATATATATATATATATATATATATATGTATGTATACATATAATATAATAGCTTTTGAATCGATTTATTTTAAATATGTATTATTATATATTTTATATATTATATATATATTTTATATATATATATATGGCCGTAGACAACTTATTTAATCTGGGGGGGGGGGAGGGAGGCTAGAAAGAGTAGGGGCACAAATAACATGTCTCTTAACAATAAAACTCTTCGGAACTCTGTAGTAATGCCTCTGTAGTAATTATACTGTATGTATCATACTAACTTTTTTAAATCCAATATCTTGTAGATTTTTGCATTCAAATCTGTAGCATAGAAAGCAAGAACTTCGTTATTTATTGAACTACCTTCAGATGAAACATTTATAAGTACTGATTCTACCTTTTGAAGCATTAAATATCCTCGTTGTTTAAATCTAGATTGAATACTGCCAATTGTCATTTCTATAGCTTTGAAATATATCTTCTTGAAATATATATATAAAAAATAAATATCTTCTTGAAAAAGTAAAAGCTAGAATTTTCAGATGATACTGATGCAGATGCTCCTATTTCAAAATAACGAGGTACTTTGCGATGGCGCAGCAAAGCAGTTTTTCTAGTTGAAGTAATTTTCTTTTGATTTCAATACGGTTCCAAAATAGCTCAAATGAATTTTCAGACCGGATAGATTTCAATGTAATTAAAGTTCTTTCAACAACTTTCTGACCTTCACTAGCCGAAAGTGTAACCTTTTGCAAACTTTTTGATAAATTGTCTACCATATACAAAACAGTCTTGCCCAATTCAATTCCAAACAAGAAAGGGAATTTTTCCATTTGTGCTGCAACTCCGCCTATTCGAGCAACGATCTCACTGTCTTTTGTCTCAGATTTAGCTTCTTCCCAAGCAACTTGTAGAGCTTCATAGTTTTCAGATATGGAATAAAATGATTCTGCTCTTACCGTTCAGCGTGTATGGCAGAGTATACGAATACCGGGTGTCCCAGGAAGAATATTATATTCTATCTTTTTAAAAAGGCATTCACGTTTGGGAGATTTTTTTATCAACATTGTAATTTCATAAACAGTGTTCAGAGCATTTTTCATGATGCAGATAGCTTTAAGTGTATCTTGTACTGCTAAGTTTAAAGCGTGACCATAACAATGGGAATATAGTGCTTTGGGTTCGAGGTCACATATTCTCTTTGTAACTCCAGACTTGCAACCAGTCATGACGCTGGCACTATCATAACATTGGCTGCGACAATTATTAATTGAAAGATTCATCCGCATAAGAACATCTTTGATAGTTGCAGTAATACTTTCAGCCAATGTGTTTTCCATACTATAAAGTCCGACAAACACTTCATGCCACTTCCAAGTCATCTTCATCTACATATCGCAAGTAAATCACCATTTGCTCAGTGTTGGACTGATCTGTGGTTTCATCTAACATAGTAGTAAACCATTTTCCAGAAATGTTGGATGCAATTTCTTCTGAGTATAGTGAGACCCATTATATGCAAAATTTCATTTTGGATAGCTTCACTTGTAAATTTATCTTGCGACTTTCTCATCCATTTAGTTAAAGCGGGATTATCTTTGCTTCTGAGATTAAGTAACTGAGAAAAGTTCGAATTAAATTTTTTCTAATCTTTATCTGTATTGTAATCACCACGCAGAGTAATAACTTGTCTGACAAAAATTGAATATTCGTGATTATTATTATTATTATTAACATTGCTCTATTTTCCATTTTTTCCTCTGCATGAGTTTTGCTAAGAAGTTCACCAATATTTTTAGTTGTTAAAGGAATAGTTATAACCTTCTCGATGGCTTCTCGATGAGAAAGAGTATTTTGGTGTTTCTGGAATTTTTGTAAACCCTTTTTTCAATTAGAAAACCCTGTTTTTTTTTGGGGGGGGGAGGCCTCTGGAAAGAAGAGGCAATCTGAAGGTGTTTGGTAGAAAAGAAGTAATATGGAGGGTCTTATTTTGATCAATGCTAAATCAATTACATAAAAATGAATAAACCAACTACTGAAAAATTTTAATTGTTATTTATTAAATAAATTAAATAGTATTCTTATTATTTTTTTGAATTCTAATTCAACATCTAAGTTTAACATTTAAATCTTATCTAAATATTTTAATGATTACCTTAACCCGCATTATTATTTAGCATTTTATTTACTAAAGGTAAGGTAAAATTTACAGTTATTTACTAAAGTTTACATATTTGCGGCATTTTTATTTTTATTATTTATTTAATTGGGAAATATTTTTTTATATTTGTTTTGCAATTAAAGAAATTAGTTATAGATATTTAAATAACGAAGGTTATATAAATGTTTTCAAATTGCTTATAAAAATATTATCAGAGGCACAACAAATCGAAAAGTGGGGGGAGGGAAGGAGCGCTATAGCCTCCTCCCCTTCCCCTAAGCCCCTACTTGGGCACGACCATGATATATATATATATTATATATATATTATATATATATATATATATATATATATATATATATATATATATATATATATATTTTATATATATATATATTTTATATATATATATATTTTATATATATATATTTTATATATATATATATATATTTTATATATATACATATTATATATATATATATATATATATATATATATATATATATATATATATATATATATATATATATATATACATATATATATATATATATATATATATATATATATATATATATATATATATATATATATATATATATATATATATATATATATATATATATATATATATATATGTATATATATATATATATATATATATATATATATAAAATATATATTATATATATATTTTATTATATATATTATGTATTAAATATATATTTTTTTACGCATTTCTCGCATCGTGACAAGATCTTTGAAATCTTGTTTAACCGATAACTTCTTACCTTATGGGGCATTATAATGTTCCGTGGATAAGTTCATGGTTTGGTCTTAGGTTTTTCTATACCGTAACTATGATAATCCATTTTTATATTTTAATGTATATAACTGCCTAAAAATAACTTTAAAATTTATAAAAATAAATTAGGAGAAACTAAAAAGTTATTACATATAAGTTTTTTCAATTTACCATTGTATTTATAACGTATACGTTTTTTTAATTTTCTACTATAACTATTTACTCCATTGTATACAACAGTCTTGTATACATTGAATTAAAGTTAGACAAATTGTATATTATATAAATTTGTTCGTTCATATTTTTCTCAATCTGTATTTATATATTTCTACTACTGACAGACTACTAATGAAAGTGTGCTTTTTATAAATTATTTTTTTATTTTTTGTTTTGTTTTGAAAGTTTATAACTTTCTTCAGGTAAACCAAATATAAAAATTTTTTTACTATAAAATATATAACAGTATATTATCAAGTATCATAATATATATATATATATATATATATATATATATATATATATATATATATAGTATATATATATATATATATATATATATATATATATATACGTATATATATATATATACGTATATATATATATATATATATATATATACGTATATATATATATGTACGTATATATATATATATATATATACGTATATATATATATATATATATATATATATATATATATATATATATATATATATATATATATATATATATATATATATATATATATATATATATATTTCAGGCAACATTTGTTACAACACTTGTTACATACTTCTTAATATTTCTTTATTTTCAAATCTATAAAAAAATTTTTGAAAAATCTTTTATTCTAACTTTTAGACTTATCTCTTATTTTTAAAATATATTCTTAATTTTCTAATCTTTATTATCAATATCTTTAACAATTATTATCAGTAATTTTTTATGTTTGTTTATTTTTTCCTTTTTTTATTTTTATGCAAATTATAATTTCTGCATGTTTATTTTTAATGAATTCTATATGAGTGACACTATCCTAATCATTAACTTGATATATTATAAAATTATAGTAACAAGAACAACAACAACAATAATAATAAGAACAATAAAAACAATAATTTTTATTATAATAAAAGTAAAGCACGTTAATTATAAAAATATAAGATAACAAAACTAAAACATAGTAATAGTAATGTTATACATATTATTGTAGCAAATATTGTTTTAAGCAAGAGCCCCTGCTTGCAACAACACAACAACAACAAAAATTTAATTTGGTCATATGAAAAAACTGAAAACTTTACTTTATAAAAATGAAATAAAAAAGCAGTTGATTTCAAAATGTCATCACAAAAATAAATTTCTAATAAGTAACCACAAACCTGAAGATTAAATACACACGCTTGTAACAATAGTTTTTCTGTATAGTTTTATGTAACTAGTTCCAATTGTATATAATTTTTTCCTAACGGAAAAACTATATTTGTATCTCACCTGATGATTGCAATAACATGATTGCAATATATATATATATATATATATATATATATATATATATATATATATATATATATATATATATATATATATATATATATATAAAGAGAGAGAGAGAGAGGGAGAGAGATATCTTATACTGCTGATTTAGGTGAGCAGTGTGATGTCATACTGAAATACCCTGCTGCTGGGGGCTTACATTGACTGACATATAGTCTGACTCGCAATGGAGTGCTGCTACATCGACTGAGGGATTGGCATTGGACAGAAATCTTTTCATTCATTATTCTTCTTTTTCTAAAAAAGCTATATTGATTGAGATAAGCTTAAAAAGTGAGCAAGTGCTCACATAAATATGCTATAGTAGAATATATATATATATATATATATATATATATATATATATATATATATATATATATATATATATATATATATATATATATATATATATATATATATAGTATATATATATATATATATATATATATATATATATATATATATATATATATATATATATATATATATATATGACAACTCGTTTCATCAATAACTTTTTATAAAAACATGTTTCATCAATAACAATTGGCATCATCAGGTTAAAAAAAATAATAACAATTTCTGTATATAAACAATTTTTTTGGTTTTATTAAAAATTTTAATAGTTTTTACAATGTAACTATGGTAGAGACATTTTTATAAATTATTTAATCACAAAGAAGTTTTACAAAAGATATTTTTTTCATACCTGATGATGTTCATTGTTATTGATGAAACAATTTGTTAAAAGTTTTAAACTATTATTTATTTGAAAAAAAGTTCATATATATATATATATATATATATATATATATATATATATATATATATATATATATATATATATATATATATATGTGTGTATATATGTATAAATTATGTCAGCGTATTCTACAAATAAAGTGCTCAATGTTCTTAAAGAACAGACTTACACTAAACACTTATCTAACTTTTATCTTCTACAGCATGTTTCACCATCAGCAGGCTCATCAGGAAGCATATATATATATATATATATATATATATATATATATAATATATATATATATATATATATATATATTTATATATATATATATATATATATATATATATATATATATATATATATACACCGCCCTCGAAATTAGGAAAAATAAGATCGGCAATAATTTGTTGACCTTAATCTGTTTGAGGTCGGCATCAGGTCAGCAGAAAAAAATGTAAAACAAAGGTTTGACCATAAAACATAGAACTGTGGTTGGCAATTTTTTGCTGACCTCAAACACTTCTAAGTCGGCATTGCCAAATGCTGACCCTAATTCCAAGGGTTCTATATATATTATAAAATTGCAAAAATATTTAAAAAAAAAAGGTTTAAGCAGATACTAATCTTCTGGTAGGGAAAGGCAGTTTAAAGGCCTCTGGAAAGAAGAGGCAATCTGAAGGTGTTTGGTAGAAAAGAAGCAATATGGAGGGTCTTATTTTGATCAATGCTAAATCAATTACATAAAAATGAATAAACCAACTACTGAAAAATTTTAATTGTTATTTATTAAATAAATTAAATAGTATTCTTATTATTTTTTTGAATTCTAATTCAACATCTAAGTTTAACATTTAAATCTTATCTAAATATTTTAATGATTACCTTAACCCGCATTATTATTTAGCATTTTATTTACAAATGGTTTTATTTATTGATGACCAAGTATGCGATACTTATTTTAAAAGTTTGAAAGTACTAGAAGATTCAAAAATATTTGTAAATCGTAAAAAGAGAGAGCTTTCTAACTCTGATCGTGTTTTGTATGTAGCCCAACGCGAGTATGCAACTATATCACCTTCTGTAAATTGCCAAAATTTTTGTCATATTGCATCAGATTCTGCTACTACCTGCATAATAGTAATACTAATTGAACACCTGACAAAATCTATTAGCCTGGCCCATTTTGATGGTGCAGACACATTAAATGGGATTAAAAAGATGATCAATGAATTGATGTACCTTTATTCTAAAAGTTCATATTGTAACAGAGACCCAAGATTTGATTTATATTTGTTTGGTGGTTTTTTAGATTCAAAAAATTTATCTATTAAGCTGTTTAATGAAATTATTTATGCATGTTCTCAATCAAAGGAAAAAATTGATTTGCGGATAGATGTCACTCTTAACACAAATACAACTATTCAAAACAACGAGAATCGTCCTATAGTGTACGGTGTCTCTGTTGATATTATTACAGCAGAGATTGATGTTAGCTCTTCAAGTTGCTGTTGTCCTGATTTTCTTTTGCGAAACACAAGGTTGTTATTCTCTAAAAACCAATCTATAGTGAGTGTATATGATTTAAAAGATCAATGCATTATAATACCAGAGTTTTCTATTTTTGTAAATAATAATTTATATCAGTTATTAGAGCTTCCAGATGATGTTTACTTAAAGCTTTCTTCGACCTCACCTCATTGTCAACCAGAAAACTTTGTTTTAAGTGGCAAATCCACAATTAAGTTTGTACTTAAATATAAATCTAAGGATTTGTTTAAAAATAAACATCGCAGATATTTTTTAACTGAAAAGTGCAAATGGGAAATGCTTGATAAAGACCATAAACTTCTTTCATGAATTATAAAGATTTTTTGTTTATTGATTTTTTTATCTTAAAATTTTTTTTTTTTTTTTAATTTAAATGCTAAAATACTTTACTAAATGCTATCATCTCAGCAAAATAAAAGTATATATATATGTACATATGTATGTATGTATGTATGTATGTATGTATGTATGTATGTATGTATGTATGTATGTATGTATGTATGTATGTATGTATGTATGTATGTATGTATGTATGTATGTATGTATGTATGTATGTATGTATGTATGTATGCATGTATGTATGTATGTATGTATGTATGTATGTATGTATGTATGTATGTATGTATGTATGTATGTATGTATGTATGTATGTATGTATGTATGTATGTATGTATGTATGTATGTATGTATGTATGTATTTATGTATGTATGTATGTATGTATGTATGTATGTATGTATGTATGTATGTATGTATGTATGTATGTATGTATGTATGTATGTATGTATGCAGTTATATATGCATGTATGTATGTATCTATGTATGTATGTATGTATGTATGTATGTATGTATGCATACACACATTTATATATATATATATATATATATATATATATATATATATATATATATATATATATATATATATATAGATTTTATTTTACTTTTTTTGGTTTATTTATTATATATATTTTTTTTGTATTTGAATTATTAATTCTATTTAAAACTATTAGTTATAAGTTCTTGTTTTGAGTCTTAACTAAATAAAATAAAGATTATTTGAACCATTTTTAAATGTTGGTGAATTTTAAATATGGCTGTACTGTTGGATATATCAAGCTTTCAGACAAAGTTAGAAGAAATAAAGAAGTATTTTTTTCTATTTTTGTTTATCTTTATTTACAACTTTTTTTGTAGATTGGAAATTTTTTTTAAAAAAAGTTTTATGAATTTATTTTACTACATTTGCTACTTTTAAGTTTATAAAAACTAAAATGTTAAAAATTTTGAAAATATATAAACTATTTAAATGTAGGCTAATTTGATACTTTTTGCTTTTACATTTCCTTATTTGACCAAAAAACTTTTTTGACATTCAGAAGATCTTTCCAATCTATAAAATTGTTTCTATACTTCAAGATCTTTATAAATAGCAGCCATATACAGTAACTGCTTTATAATTAGCAGCCATATACAATAACTATTTTATATATAGCAGCCATATACAATAACTACTTTATAAATAGCAGCCATATACAATACCTGCTTGTAAGAACTTTTGATCAATTATTTTGATTTTAAGATCATCTAATGGTAATCAAAAAATATGCGTGGTTGGAATCATAGGAAGATGTCATCTGAATGATAAAGATACTGGGCTCAATCAGCTTGTTGATCATAATGTGTTCAAGGTAAATGGTAAAAATACCAGCATACTCACGAAACTTCACTGGTGAGGTCATACTAAAAAAAGGATAGAGATGTTCACTGCATACATTGGCTGAGGACTAGGGTTTCTATTTATAAAATAGGGTATCTATTTATATTAGGGTGTCCCAAAAAACAACATTTTTAAAAAATATATGCAGAGACCCCCTTAATGTGTTCTATCTAATACAAATACACTAGATTTAAAATTTTTTTGAATAAAAAATATTTTAAGGGGTCCCTCAAGACCCTCGAATATTTAATGGGTCCCTAATATTTTCGATAAAAAATTTTTTCAAAAATATGTCAACCTGGTACTCAAATGAAGCGAAATTATATAAAAATTTCAAAAATAATATAGATTTCAAATATAGAATTGTTATTTTAGGTTTTATTACATGAAAAATTACGTTTTTTAGCAAAAAACAAAAAAATGCATTTTTTATGTATTTTTATGACAATTTTGATAAATAAGTTAAAATTTTTCCAAATTAAATATTATTTTTGAAATTTTTATATAATTTTGCTTCATTTGAGTACCAGGTTGACATATTTTAAAAAAACTTTTTTTTTGAAATTATTAGGGACCCATTAAATATTCGAGGGTATTGAGGGACCCCTTAAAATATTTTTTATTCAAAAAAATTTTAAATCTAGTGTTTTTGTATTAGATAGAACACATTAAGGGGGTCTCTGCCTATTTTTTTCAAAAATGTTGTTTTTTGGGACACCCTAATATCTACGTATATGAATTTTTTATGTACCTATGTATAAATTGACTGCCTGTCCAAACCCTTACTTTACTGAAGCTTCTAGTTTAGTATGGCTTTCTCAGTGATGTCTCGCATTGAATATATGCGTTTATTGATATTTTTATTTGCAGATTTTAAGGCTTTTATGTGCTGACATTTGTCAAATTGGATGACACAGAATTAATTTATGTTTATTTAAGATAAATAATCTTGAGTAATTTTCAGATAGTCTCATCATTCATTATATTTTTGAAACTAGTTGCTTGTCCCGAGTTACCTAATGATGGGGTGTTAAGTCACCTTTTAAAAATGGTTGTATACAAATATGATGTAGTGTTTTTGAAATTAATCTTTTTGCTGTCCGGTTTATTCATAATAGTTGATAAATTTTCCTGTTTTGTATATTAACACTTCTCTATGTAGTTTTGGGTAATCTGGGGCTCTGTTGAATCCCTTTTTAATATAAGTTTGATTTTATGTGATTTATTTTAAATATGATTGCACAACAATATATATATATATATATTATATATATATATATATATATATATATATATATATATATATATATATATATATATATATATTTCCACGATGAAAGAGATAAATTTCATGTTTAAAATTTTTTTTTTCACAAAACTTGTTTTTTTTAATTGTAGTTTAAACATCTTAAATTTATTGTTAAAATTAATTTTGAGTAGAAATTGTTTGAAATTCTGAAAATTGCAGTAATCCAAGTTGACTGGGTTGCAAATGCTAGGTGTTTCTTTAAAAATGAACCGCAAGCAACTAGTAAGCGACCCGGGCCAGGGCCTTATGATCAGGGCTGTATTAATATTGATAGATCCTATAAAAATGTTATCTTTAATTAAAATTTATGATATGAATTTTATTTAAAAACAATATTTTATAGGATCTATCAATTTTAATGCAGCCCCGGCCGGGTTTATGACCGGGGTTGCATTTATATTGATAGATCCTATAAAAGTATTGTTTTTAATTATAACTCATATCACAAATTTCAATTAAAAATAACATTTTTATAGGATCTATCAATATTAATGCAGCACTAATCATAAACTCATCCCCGGTCGCGGCTATGTGTTATCAAACCTGGCCCTGGCCATAGCCCCGGTTGTTTACTACAAGCAGCTCATTTTGGTCAAAATCAAGTTTCTATCATGACCCTTACAGTCATTGCAGGAACATTTAGTTAAAAATATTTGCCATAGTTTCTGATTCAACTAATCATACAAAGTCTTCTGTTATACCGTAGATTGACAAAATCCTTCACTTTATTCCTGATCAAGTCAAAGAAGTACACATGTTCAATGATAATGCCACTTATCAGTTCAAAAACAAAAGCATTATGGCTGCAATGGTTGTGTTTAAAAAATATTGTCATAAAAAATTCTTCTGGCATTTCTTTGCAGTGATGCACAGAAAAGGAGTGGTTGGCGGAATAGGAGCTACTGTTAAGCAAATCGCAGCCCTGAGAGTTAAATCTAGTCAATGCGAGATCGGGTCAGCAGCAGATTTTGTGTCAGTGTTACAAGATTTGCAAATATCTTTAATTCATATGTTAGAAAATGACACAAGACAACAAAAAAATGAACTTGGATTTAGTTCAATTTTAAGTTATTCAAGAAAAATCAAAGATATATCCAAATCCCATTATTTTTATGTTCAGTATGATAATGTTGTTCCGATGCTATTTTAAGCTGAGTATAATTAAAATTTATTACAAAATAACAAAACTTTTAAAAATGATTTTAATTCCATCTTTTTGTTTCGTCACTGAATGTTGTGTCACTGAACTGATAGTTTTTTTCTGTAAAATAAAACAATATGAAAACTTTGTTGTTTGTGGCTTTTTTTATGACTGCCTTATTGCTAAATGAATAAGTTACAACAAAAAAAATCTATTTAAAACTCTATTTAAAAGTATGCTGATAAAAAAAAAACACTTTTTTCAACATTGCGTCACTGCACTCATGTTTTAATCTTTGCTATGTATCAGTGTTATGCTAATACAATTGTGTTTAATTTATATTATAAAATTTTAATTCAATATTGATTTAGAGTAATAAAAAATTATTTTTGAGTTATAGAAAATTTTTTATTAAAAAAAATATCTCTGCATGATGCATCACTGGACTTTGGAATTGGCCATATATATTTATATATATATATATATATATATATATATATATATATATATATATACATACATATATATATATATATATATATATATATATATATATATATATATATATATATATATATATATATATATATATATATATATATATATCAGGGTGGCCACAGCTCTTTAAAAATCCTCTAAAGTCCTTCTTTTTTCAAAGCCTCCTCCTCTATTATCCTGTATATATATATATATATATATATGTGTGTGTGTGTGTGTGTGTGTGTGTGTGTGTGTGTGTGTGTGTGTCTGTGTGTGTATATATATATATATATATATATATATATATATGTATATATATATATATATGTATATATATATATATATGTATATATATATATGTATATATATATATATATGTATATATATATATATATGTATATATATATATGTATATATATATATATATATATGTATATATATATATGTACATATATATATATATATATATATATATATATATATATATATATATATATATATATATATATATATATATATTTGAGGGATATATATTTATGTAGCCACCTTGTATATATATATATATATATATATATATATATATATATATATATATATATATATATAAATATAAATATATATATATATTTTAGTCTTCACTGTTTAAATTTAAAAAAGCGCTGGCAGAATGGTCATTTTTAAGTTAGCATGATTAAAAAAAATACATTTTTTTTTACTATGTAAATTAAAATAAAAATAGCAAAAAAAATGCTTTGAGCAACCATCCAAGTAAGGAAAAATGAGGTCGGCAATAATTTGCTGACTTCTATCTTTTAGTGGTCGGCAAAAAAAAATTGATACAAAGATCTTACCATAAAACTTAGAAGCGACCTTATCTTGCTTTATAAATTTCATTTATTTTCTTTTTTGGCAAAAAATTGCCAACCTCAAACACTTTTCGGTCAGCAGTTAGGTCGACATTGCTGAATGCTGACCCTAATTCTGAGGGTTGTTTGAGTAAATAGTAGATAAAATAATTTTAAATAAAACTGGTAAAAAAAGCCATTTTTCAAAAAAGTTACACAAATGAACAAAAAAGTTTTGTTGCAATTTATGACAAAACGCTTTTAGCTTTTTGGCAAGCGCTTTTTTATGTGCTTTTTTAAGCGCAAGTTTTTGCAGGTGTGTGGGCGAGTTCAAAAGCGCTGGCTAAAGGGAGAAGACTAATATATATATATATATATATATATATATATATATATATATATATATATATATATATATATATATATATATACATATATACATATATATATATATATATATACATATATATATATATATATATATATATATATATATATATATATATATATATATATATATATATATATATATATTTATATATATATATATATATGTATATAAGAAAATAGATGAAGTTTATAAAGCAAGATAATTATTAACACACGACTTAAAAGATTGCAAATTATATAAATCAGGAAAACAAGATGAAGGGAGCAGTTATATACAGTTTAATGATCAAAAAATATCCTTACATACAGGAAGTGTTTAGCAAAAGCTTCTTCTTTCTGTTAAGCCTGTTTATTCATTAGTTTGAACTAAAGTTTTTTATTTCTAAAACCAAATTTTATAAATGCAACATATTTTATTGTCCTTGCTTAACTCAACCACTGTTTTAATTGTGCAGAAATATAACTTCAATAACTTAGGACAGATTTAGAGCTTTTTAGGACAGAGCTGTAGCACTTGGGTATAATTATATATGACTCAATGTAATTTTGTTGAAAAGTATTCCTAAATGTGCTGTAGAACCTCTGAGTTTAGAAAAATAACCTATTTAGATACTTCTGACTCTTTTGTTAATTATTGTAATGAGGCCATCATTTTATGTGATGGAAATAAAAGTAATAGAAAGTTTTAAAGATATTTTTCATTAGACAAAAGGCTAAAGGTATTCAAAAAATGTTCTACTCAAAAGACTTACCCTCTTACTTTACTTTACAACAAAGCATTGTCTGAAGGCTTAACACCTACAGCTTGTTAGTAAGTGACCAGGGTTGATATTTGGCCAGGGCTGGGATTAATAAAAAATAGCTGGGGCTGGGTTTGTGACTGGGGCTGCATAAACATTTATACATCTTTACATTTATTTTATTCAAAATTTACGTATAATTCAAGTATATTAATTTTATTCAAAATTCATATTATATTTTGTATATATATGTATATATAAACATCATTATGATCAATGTGATCATCATGATGTCATCATCATTATCACAACATCATGATCATGATCATCAACAGCATAAAAGAGAAAGGCTAAAGCCTGATAATGATGATCATGATCATCATCATGATAATGGTGATGATGGTGATGATGATCATCATTATCATCATCATTATCATCATCATAATCATCATCATCATCAGGCTTTAGCCTTCCTCTTTTATGCCGCTTCTCTGATATAAAAAATATAGAGCTTTTTTTTTTCTTAACTGAAGCTCATTCATATAATATGTAAGGCACTCTCTTCAAGTTTTCTTACTTATACCACTATTATTTTCTACTGAAGCTACTACTTTTCTACATGCTGATAACTAAATTACTATAATTATTTTCTACATGCTGATACCTAAATTACTTTTCTAACAAACGTTGTTCGATACAACGTTTTTTCTAATCTGTCTGAGATGCCTTCTTTTCTTGTATGTTGTATGGTGTAGTATTTGCCTCATCTTCTCTTTCAGCAAATACTACACCATATAAATAATAAAGTTTATATAACAGTGAAAGGATATTGTATGCCATGATCTAAATAAGTAGCCATAATATGTATGCATAAAGTGCATCTTGGAAGGTTTTATTTCTTTTTGAAAAGATATTTGAAAGCATTTATTACTTCTCTTCAATTTCAAGTCAGGTCTCATTCTACTCCACCATCTTAAGCATCTTTTTCACTATCTTGAGCAGTTGCTTTATTAAACATTAATCTTTTTTTTTATCTTTATTATAAGAACATCTCTCCTAAGAACAAATGTCCTTATATTATTGCGAGAAACCAATGTAAAAAAGTTCTGTCTGATGTTAAGCTTTGTTATTCTCCAAGAGGTCCAAAAATGACCACTTTTCGGTCATTTTTTCCCTGAATTAATGGGGAATTTAGGGGGTATGATTTTTTTGTTTTCAAAATTTACTTTTTTTGACTCCCCTAATATATATATATATATATATATATATATATATATATATATATATATATATATATATATATATATATATATATATATATATATATATATATATATATATATATATATATATATATATATGTAACCCAGTACAATCTGCTTCATGTCCTGCTGCCTTGTAAGATACGCCTTTTTAGGCAAAGGCTAGGAGATGCAAACTCCGACTTGAAACACCCCCTGCCTTGGGGCTCTTGGTTGAGTAAAGACTAGAGATGGTGTCTCGATAAAAATACTCATCTTAGGCAGATGTTAAATGCATCCGGCTCCTGTCTTGCAGAAAGCCTCCTTGGCAAAGACTTTAGGGGTAAACAGGTTCTATCTGTTGACCTTCGCACCCTTTCTTCATCTATTAGGCTGGCGCAGATGTATTTTCAATACATTGTTTCCAGTTTAGGATGTTGAATGTTGGATCTTCTTGACTCAATGCATAGGTTTTGCTTGTGTTTCTGTTTTTATGACTAGGCAACTCATCTATTATCTCCTAATGAAGGTACAGCTCTAAAACTCAGTTTTATGGTTCTGAGGCCAGCTGGTAGTCAGGTTTCCCGAAATCTGTGGTAGCTCTCAGAGAGGCTGATTCCATCAACAGCTGAAAAATATCAAAGCATTAGCAGTGCCATATTGTGCATGGATGGTGTCCCTGTTTGTACTTTTGGTGTGCATTGTGGAGGCCACATTTGGAGGCCACATTAGGGTTTATTAGTACTAATGAGGCAATTGCTTGGGCTATTAAACAGTGTTTAATAGCCCAAGCAATTGCCTCATTACTATTAATAAACCCTAATGTAGCCTCCAAATGTGGCCACAAATGAGTACTATCTATGCTTTGTGTCAAGTTCTTCAATCAAATTTAAAAATGGCTAAAGTACCAAAAACTATAAAACACAAAAAACATCATTATCACCAAGTTCTCCAAACCTATCATTCACTAATATTCGTGGTCTTCGAAGTAACTTTTCTTCTGTTAAGTCGTATCTCTTGCAAAGTTCACCAGACCTACTTGTTAATACGACAACTTTGTTTTTCTTTTATTTTTGACTCTTTTTATTAAATTCTTTTTACAACTTTTATACAAAAACAAAAATTCTCGAGGGTTTAATTATATACAAAAATAGCTTATGACTTGACTAATAAATTACATCAATTAACTTTAATAATATTATGACAAGAATTTTATAAACGTAACAATAAAGTTTTATAACGATCAGCTATTATCACATCACCCCAAGAACTGAAGTTCTTAAGTAACATAGTCATTTAAATATGTCGGCTTTCTCCTTTCTCTGGTTGATCGTCTGATTGTTGGTAATAAATTATCGACAATTTCTCTGCCGTCAGCTTCCTCCTCAGCATCAACAACTGTTCTTCAGTTCCTTCCTCTTATGCAGCAAAAATGTCTAAATCTTCTAAATCACTTTCATCACTGTCAACCTCTTTACTGATAACAATTTTACTTGAAGTGTTTGAAGAATTTGAGGCAGGAGCTATTCTTACGTCTTGCACATGTCTTGGTACACCATTAATTTCAATATTTGTGTTTGTGAGTATGTCAGTTACAGTACCAATTTTCCAAATTGAAGTGCACTTTGCATCAGCGGGGCGAACATAAACTTTTTCTCCGATTCTATAAGTTTTCATAACTTGTCGTGATCTTTCCTGAGTTTCAGTGTTTTTCTCCTCTTGAATTGGTAGATGCCAAACGTACTTATTTTTTTGACAAGCAGGTGCAGATTCCTCATTTTTTCCCACCATTGGTGTTGTATTGTACCAAAATACCGCTACTAATGGACATATTTGTGCCCTCGCAGCTGTTCGTTTTACTGTGCGGTGGTTATGCTACACAATCCTATTTCCTGATGGTCTATATGCACTTCTATACTTCTTTTTTACACACCATTTTTCACATATGTTCGAAAATTCACTAGACTTAAACACCGCTCCATTATCCATCAGCAGTTTTTGCGGCGGGCCATGCTCCCTAAAAAATGGATTTCAATTGATTTACTACATTTTTGGTATCTCCGCAAGGCAACTTTCTCCAAATTGCAAACCGACTTGGTCCACTTGATGTCTTGAGTGACAATTACGAATGTCTTCAGCAATACTTACTCCACATAGTTCTTTAGTATTTCTTCGTGAAAGCTCATTTAACCAAGTCTTTGGAACTCTTGTCAACATGTCAGCTTTGTTTTTGGAAGACGGAACCCATTTTAATGTGATGCTTATATTATATTTTTTTATTAAGTCTTGCAATAGAGAAAGTCTTCTTTTAATAAGCATTTCTGATAATGCATTTGATCGAATCCTATGACTGTCAGCATGCTTTTTAGCCATCCATGAACTGTTACTGAATCAGCGAATACTGACAAATTCTTTATTTCCCACTTAGCAGCTAGGTTTATCCCACGCACCACAGCATCTAATTCAGCAATATTAATATGCATAATATCATTTATACTTCGAAGCTAGGCTGCATCCTCAATTATTACGCCATCGTATTCTATAGCAACCCCTATTGCCATGCTGCTAGCATCACACCACAATGTTGCTCCATTTTGAATCCCTTTAGCATTCCATTTCCCTTTCACAGAATCACAAACTTCTAATCGGCGCAATATTTCGATCAACCATGACTGAGCTTGATCTCCGATTAGATCATCCTAAGCATTTCCTTGACTATGACGTTTTATAACAATGCAGGCAATTCTGAGCCACCCTCCAACAGGATAGTGACCTATAAAGTGTCCACATATTGAAAAAAGTTTCCGTCGTGTTACTTTTTTAGTTTTGATATCTTGTGACTTTGGAATGATGTTTCCATGTTTCCAACAAAGCTCCTTTTTTTTTCATTTCTAAACAGTTGCAAACCCAACACTCGTGCAGTATCACATTGCACCGGCTCTTTTGTTACCAATCCATAACATGCTAAATGATTTACGACCTTTTCAGCTGATGACTTTTCCAAATTAACAATTGTCATCAATGTAGTGGTCAGTTACTTCACTAATATCTGCATTGAGATTCAACACACTGCCTAAGACTGAAGACATTATTTTTGGGGCAGAATTTAACCCAAAACCAAGATGTGTAAGATAGTATTTTTCTTCTTTGTAGACTTCCTTCTGATGCTCTCACAAACTCGGATCAATGTGTATTTGCATATAGGCGCATCTAAGATCGAGCGTTGCAAATTTGTCACCAACAGTTCTCCATTTTCTAACTTTTTCATCACATGCGTCACTTGAGGCATTATGTGAATTAACATACTAATTTAATTCGCAAAAGTCCAGAACAGGTCATATCTTTCCTTCATTACCCTGCTCAACAGTCATTAACGGGACAATCCCTTTTGTACTTTTTTCTTCTTTGTTGCATGGTTTCAACCAGCTATTTTTTACTCATAAGTTCATCTCATCATTAAATTGATGTAACAACAGGGGTTTTACCTTGTACTGTGCGACAGAATTTCTCAGTTGTCGTTGACCTTGTTTCCATTTATATTTAGCAGTCCACTTTGTACCATCAAAATAAGCATCAAAATCCTTGTCCTTTATACCATAATAAAATAATAGTTTTATTACATCCGCTGTCAACCAGTGCTTTTCCTGCAAAGGTGTTTACAGTGCATATTGGAAGCGCTGTTAATTGTTTAGGGAAACAGCTGGCGCTGGCGATTTCCCATTTGAGTTTCCCTGATGCAACGAACAAAATCATGCAATGTGTCTGGATTCTCCACATCTAAAGCATTTTATTCTATCGCTAACAATTTGTTTCTTCGAAAAAAAGATTCAGGCAACATGTTCAGGCTTGCCGCACTTGTAGCAGTAAAAATCAGTAGCGGATGGTTTTTTAACATTTTTATAGAAACCAGAGATTATTGTTGAAGCATACTCTTCTTTTGTTTTCCGTCATGAGTACTTGTGCATGGTTTAATGCATCCTGTAACCTGATCCCAAATATTTTCACTTGTGCTCGCAACTGCTTTGAAATTTCACCCGGCAATCCAGTTATGAACACTCTTGGCAATAATTCTTCGCTTTCAATGTTGGCCAAACCCATAAGTTGACGTAAACTGACCAAATACGCATCAACAGATTCATTGTCACTCCATCTCCGATCTCTGAACTGCTCATAAGCTTGAAAACCATCGACTGCAAATGCATCTAGTAGAGTTTTATCAATGTCCGCAGCGGCGGTTTTTTGGCTCTCCCCAAGTTGCTCATATAATGCGAACGCACTGCCTTCAAGAAACAACAGAATGATCAATAAAAGATCGCCATATTTTGCAACTCTCCCACCAGTTTGATCTTTTTCAGCCACACTACAACATCTCCAGATCCATCAAATTTTCCAATCATTTTCGCCATAGATGCCATACTGCCAAAATAGCTTGTTAATACTACAACTTTGTTTTACTTTTATTTTTGACTCTTTTAATTAAATTCTATTAACAACTTTTATGCAGAAACAAAAATTCTCGAGGGCGTAATTATATACAAAAATAGCTTATGACTTGACTTATAAATTACATCAATTAACTTTAATAATATTAAAACAAGAATTTTATAAACGTAACAATAAAGTTTCACAACGATCAGCTATTATCACACTATTTGCTCTTTGTGAATCTAATTGGAGTTCAGCTGTCTCATCTTGTGATCTTAGTGTTGATGGCTATCTTCCTTTAATTCGTGAAGACTCCAAAAGTCACATGCTTGGCCTTGGCATTTACATTCGTAAGAATTCACCTATTTGTCTTGAAACTAGGTTTGAATCCACAGACTATTCTTTTATGTGCTTTCATTTAGCACTACTTCACTCTATCACCTTTCTCTTTGTTCTATATGGCTCTCCTTCATCTCAAGACTGCAATCTTTTTGATGTTGTTTCTGATCATATTGAGAGCCCTCTCTCTTTATCCGTCAGCTAATATAGTTGTTGCAAGTGACTTAAATGCTCACTACTCTGAATGGCTTAGCTCTAGTGTCGGTGATTCTGCAGGCATTAAAGCCCACAACTTTTGCCTTTCTCAATCTCTAACTCAAATAGTCTACTTTCCGACTTGTTTTCCAGACAACCCAAATCATTTACCTTCTTTACTCGACTTATGTCTTGTTTCTGATCCTAGTCAGTGCTCAGTTTCTCCACATTCACCCTTAGGTGCTTCTGATCACAGTTTGATCTTTCTACAACTAATATCTCATTCTTCTTCATCACCTGAATCCCCTTATTATCGTACCTCTTACAATTACAGTAAAGCTGACTGGGATTCTTTCCGTGATTTTTTTTGCGATGGCCCTTGGGTAGAAATCTTTTGTCTTCCTGTTGACCAATGTGCTTCTTATATAACTTCGTGGATCCAGGCTGGCATGGAATCTTTTATTCCCTCTTGACAATTCCAGGTCAAGCCTCACTCTCCTCCGTGGTTTTCCTCACACTGTGCTGCTGCGATTGCCAATCGAAGCCGTTACTCCCATATCTATCAGCAAAACAATTCTCCAGAAAACAGACGTCTGTTTATTACTACTAGAAACCATTGTAAAAAGGTTTTGTCTAACACCAAAGTCCGCTATTCTCAGGTCATGAAATCTCGTATCTCATCTAAAAAATTAGGCTCTCGTGACTTCTGGAGAATCTTTAATACTATTAATAATAAGGGCAAATCTATAATTCCACCTCTCTTGTATGGTTCAGACTTTGTCACCTCACCTAAAGACAAAGCTGAATTGTTTGCTAAAAACTTTTCATCAATATCTCTTGATTCCTTTAGTTCTTCCGTTTTTCCTGATATTGCCAACAAACAGGTTGATCCATTGCTTGACATTCGTATCACTCTAGCGTCTGTATCTAAAGTGATTTCCTGTCTAGACTCTTCTACAGCTTGTGGCCCGGACAACATACCTGTTATTGTCTTGCAGAAGTGTTCTCCGGAGCTGTCATCTATACTCTCAAAACTATTCAACAAGTGCTTATTAAAGTCTTGTTTTCCAACCTGTTGGAAAGCAGCATCTGTTATCCCTATCTTCAAAAATTCTGGAGAGTGATCTGATTCGTTAAACTACCATCTCATAAGTCTTCTTCCTATTGTAAGCAAGTTTTTGGAATCTTTAATTAACAAACACTTAATTTCTCATTTTAAATCTAATAACTTACATTCTGACCATCAAAATGGATTTGATCTTCTCGTTCTACAGCTGATTTGCTAACAGTAATAACCGATAGGTTTTATTGTGCATTAGATTAAGGTGGAGAGGTTAAGGCCATCGCTCTTGACATTTCTAAAGCTTTTGATAAAGTTTCGCATGCTGATCCTCTCCATAAGCTTTCTTCTTGCAGTGTATCTGGCAACATCTTTAAGATTATTGAATCCTTTCTTTCCAATCATATTATAAAAGTTGTCCTCGATGGACAGCACTTTTCTTCTTATTCTATAACTTCAGGGGTTTCTCAAGGTTCTATCCTTGTCCTATCCTCTTTTTAAATTACATAACAATTTTTCAGATATTCTCACATTCAAGGTGGCATTGTTTGCTGATGATACCACCATTTATTCTTGTCGTGATAAGAAACCAACACTCTCTGATTGCTTGGAGGGGGCATTTGAGCTTGAAAAGGATCTCACTTCTGCTACAGCATGGGGCTCCCAGTGGCTGGTGAACTTCAATACAGACAAAAATCAATTTTTTTCAGCCAATCGTTATCGCAATAATTTAGATCTTCCTATGTTTATGAACAGTGATGTACTCCATGAATCATCCACTCTTCACCTTCTAGGAATAATTCTTACTTCTGAGATTTTTTGGAAACCATATATCAAATATGTTGCAAAATTAGCATCTGCTAAGGTTGCATCTGTTTATTGAGCTCATAGTTGGACCTGCTCTTGCCGCCAACCTCTAACCATTATCACATTGTGGTAATGTTGCTTCTCTTTTTCTTTTCTACAAATACTATAATGGGCACTGCTCTAAAGAGCTAGCGTCTATTGTGCCATTCCCTAAAATTCATTCTCATGTTACTCTTCGTTCAAATAAATCTCATCCTTTTTCTGTTACTGTTTCTAAGTGCTCCAAAAACGCTTATTTGTTGGCATTTAAATAGATTAACCCATTGTTAAACATTGAAATCACTCTGGCTTTCGATGCTAAACTTAATTCTCAATTAAAGACTTCTACAGTTTGTGCTCCAGAATAGATTTCCATCATTTAAAAGTCTTTAAAAAGTGTTCTCCAGGACTCTTTTTAACTTTTGCTAAACTTTTAAAAAGTGCTAAATAAGTTGTTCCAATTTTCTAAAATATTTTCCACTTCCCTGATAGTACCGCGCTCAACTTGTTTCTCCGCACAGCGGCCTTGTTTGTCAAGGTTCGTGTTTCAGAGTTATAGAGTCGGAGAGGGTCATAACCACAAGTAGCTTCCTCATCTATAGTGGTCTTCTTAGCCTTAGGAAGGTGAATTACAAAAAAAAAAAAAAAATCTCTAGAAAACACTTTTATCTCTTCAACTATCTTACAATTAGTCTTCACTCTGTTATTAGTTTCTTTATATAAAAGTTTTGAGGTTATAAAGTTATTTCTTTCAAACTGCAGTAGTAAAGTTATTCTTGAAGGCCTTCCCTCTTTTTTATTTCAAGTAACTTTAAGGGTATCACAAGGTTCTATCTTTGATCTTGTATTGTTTCTTATCTACAATAACGATCTTCGTGAAATCTAAAGTGACTCTATTTGCTGTTGACTTAACTTTTTACTCTTGTTTTGGGTAAAAATTTTCATTTTTTAATTGCATAGAACAAAAGATTAATAATAGTTTTTTAAAACTAAGAAAACTTTTATTAATCCAGTTATGTTCCTTGAACATCAAAAAAATTTTATAACTCTTACCCATCTTCATGTTTTTCTTTTTTATACAACTCACAACTTTTTAAGCCTTAAGTTATACGTTTCCTAGTATTTTAACTTATTCTCTGTTTTAAAGTAACTTAATAGTGGTTGCTTGCAATCTAGTTGGAAATGAACTATAGTTTAAAAATATATAAATGTATGCCAGTATTTAATAAATTGTAAATGTAAGCATGAAGTTGTAATATATTAGGTATTATAAATTTTTTTCTAGCCCGAGCTATCAACCCCTGCTAAATCTTATAATTTTGCCAGAGCCGGGTTTGTAAAAAGTCTCATTTTTTGCTGGGGCCAGGGCCCCGTCACTTACTTCAGCTTGGATGTAGTCAGATTACACCATTGTTCAAAAAAGGAAGTCGTCTTGATGCCGCTAACTACAGGTCATTGTCAATGGAAAAGATTATCAGAATAATAAAAAAGATTTCAAACAGGTTTTTTGTGTGACAAACTTTTTATATATGACAAGTTGTGTTGCTATTGTAAATAAACTAAAGAAAAAATTTTTTAGATTCAATCCTATATATTGAGAATTATATATTGATGACAAAAACATTGAAGCTGTTTTGTTACTTTGCTATCATCAGAAACTACAAAAAATATCCAGAATCACAAAATATCATTAGCTTTACAAAATATAAGTAACTAAATAAGTAACTATATAAAACACATAAAATATGTAGTTCCTGGAATTTTTTATAGTTTCTAGTATTATTAATATTTGCAGAATGCAAATCATTTAACTGGCAAAATGGTCCAACAACAAGGTGAAATGGTTCAGTAGTTTAAGTTTCAAGTTTTTAAAAAACTATGATACTTGGTCATTTAAGACTTGAAAACCTAGGTACACTCATTCCGCTGTTGTACAAAATAGCAAACTATTTTAAGCTAACCTGAGGAAACAGCTATGATTAGATAAAAGTACAACGTTTTCTGAATCTAAAAATATAAAATTTGAAATCTAACTATTTTGTCCTAGAAAATAAATTTGATTTTAAGTTTTTACCATTTTTTACAATAGGACAAAAAAAACAGCTTTTCAAATTTTGCATTTTTACAGCATTCATAAACATTTTAAAATTAATATTTAATACTTGAAACAAATATAAGATACGAAATGACATAACACACAAATATACATAATAAAGGTAAATATGGTTTTTTTGACTCAATTTAAAATTTTCACGAAAATTTCTAAATTTCAATGAAATAAAAATCTTTATGCACATCCAAACTGTCAAAATTAAATGTGAAAGTAAAAAAGTGAAATTGGGTTGTGTAATGTGCATAAAAAAATTGCTCACGTGAGTTAACTCCTTGCTGAAAAAATCTTCAAGCATACAAATCTTGATTTGAGTGATACCTGAGTGACAAAAGAGATCTTTGACTCATGTTGTATAACTTTTAGGGAGAAGATGAAGGAAAAGATCTTGATCTTATGTTGCCAGCAACAAGAGATCAAGATCTTCAAAATTGACACTGTGGTTTGAAGTCATCACTACAAAAGATAGCCTAAAACAAGTGTAATGCACCAAATGGTTGTGGTAATTTTAGAAGGAATACCAGAAAACTTTGAGAATGTGAGACATATTATTAATGATCAATTTTAACACCGTCAACTTTGTTGTCTCATGCGACATGAATTAGCCAACATTATATTTGAATTACAAAACCATGCTTGTTCTAACCCTTGCTTGTGGTGCAACATAGGATCAAAGCATCTCTCCCAATCAGAATTATTTAGAACACTTAGCTCACTTGTTGCCTGCTATTAAGAGTTTCTTAAGTCTGGCCATGATATTAGAAAAGGCAATAGTCTTTTGGCAATATAGTCCATGCTCATTACTGTCTGAATCTAAAAACAAACTCATCTTGGAACTAATACCACCTATAGAACTCTCAGCTCTCCACATCCAACAAGAGCCATATCTTGGTGGGCAGTTTGTAGGGAATGCCTGCTACAAGCTGTTCAGCAATATAGATCTCTTCCAAAGAGTTGCAGAATCAGAATCTGCTTTTCAAGTTTTAGAAATTATTAATGCCCTTCGAAAGTTCAAGTCTGTTGTGAGGGCATGTTTCAAAATGATACTAGAGGAGGATTTTAAAGAAAAAATTGATTGCTTGAGAGGCTCATATCTGACAGTCATCAGTGTGATCCCAAAGATCTTTAAGAAAAAAAAGGGCTCCCTTAGGGATCTTTTGTGAGTAGGCAACAGAATCAATTAATCATCATTTCAGCTTACACCGGCAAGCAAGATTGCAATTATCCGGAATGTGCAAAGAGGCTTCTTTTTTGTGTTGTAGATTACAACAGTAATTCACAACACAATAAATAAGCCTCTTCTCCAGTTTTAAGATGAATTTATATTTAAAAATTAAGTAGTTTTTTTTTTAAATTCTGATCTCCTCTCAATAAGGCTGCAAGCAACTACTATTAAGTTGGGAGTTGCTAAAAGAAAAAAAAGTATATAGTTATAGAGCAAGGCCACGGTTGTCAGAAGACTTAAAAAGTTGAAGGAGCCAGGAAAATATAAAGCATGAAGATGAGAAAGAGTTACAAATGAATAAAGTGCAGCAAAAAGTTTTGGTGGATGGGACTAAAGATGATAGCTTCCTTGAGCAGCAACTATGATAGTATTTGTAGAAAAGAGAAAGAGATGCAACATTACGATATTGGGAAAGAGGCTCAAGCTTCTTTCCCATTATTGTAATGTTGAATTATCATAAATATCGAATTTAGCAATCAATTGTATATATGGTTTCCGTGAAAGGTCAGTAGTAAACAATAATCCCAGAAGACAATTATAAAGAAGAGGACTCAGTGAGAAGGTTGCCATTCATTAATATAGGAATGTAGACCATATTGCAATAAAAAGAAAAGTACCCCAAAAATTATTGGAAATGAAGAAAAGTGTGGGCCTTCAAGGATCACTCTAATAAAGCAGTTAGAAAGAAATAACTTGATAATCTCAAAACTTTCCTAGATACACCATATGAAGCAAGCTTATGGAGAAGACCAGCATGTCAAACTTTGTCGAAAGCTTTAGATATGTCAAGAGCAATGAATCTAGCCTCACCAAATTTAAGAGTGGAAAACACCGTTGTCACTGAATTTAAGAGTGGAAAACACCGTTAGCATAGTATTACTTCACAGCCAGGTTACTTCGTCAAAAATCCCAGAAGTTTTTCTACCAAATACAAGTACCCAAAATAAAAAAATTATGATAAACCTGATAAAGTGTTTGATCTTGGCAGATATAATAACAGCAGCAGACTTGAGTAGAATAATGTCAAAACAATTAAAATGAACAAATTAAATGAAGTGATGGAAAAAAGATTGGCAGCAATATGAACACAAACAATAAAGGTAAAAAATAACTTTAAAAATTCAAAAAGAAATACTGTTATTTGAAAGTAGTTGCTTAAGATGTGATCACCATTATAAAAAAATATGATTATATATTATGTATATGGTCAAAAAATATGGAGTTAGAAAGAGCATTCTCAGTTTTTATGTTAAAAAAATTAAATACGATTAAGTGATGAAATGATAGACACTTGGATTTAGATATGTGATGTGTGTACATTTTTTTCCTATATTTTAGTTTTGTATTAAAAAACTTTAGTATCCAGTAAAAGATTTGTGTAGTTTTAAATGGATTTGTGTAACCAATTGCTATTATGTTGTTATAACATGCTATTTAGCTATTATATGCGGTAGTGGTGTAGTGGTAAAGCGCTCGCCTCATAAGCGAGAGGTTCCGAGTTCGATCCCCACCACGTCCCTGGTAGTACCGCGCTCAACTTATTCATCCGCGCAGCGGCCTTGTTCGTCGAGGTTCGTGTTTTGGAGTTATAGAGTTGAGAGAGGGTTATAACCACTATTAAGTAGCCTCCTCATCTGTAGTGGCCTTCTTGGCCTTGAGGAGGCGAATAACAAAAAAAAAAAAAAAAAAAAAAAATATACATTTAAATATTAAGCTGATTATTGAATAATTAAGTTATTTTTATTTATTTTATTTAAATGTTTTACTATTATATCAATGAAAACATTAATAATAAATAAAATGATTATAATAGTAATTTTATTGTTATTATTATTAATATTAAAAATTTTTCCATTTAATTGAAAGTGATAGTTTGTGAAACTCTAATGATGTAGTGCACATTAAGTGAGTTAATTATTTGAGTTGTAATTTTTTAAAATAAAATATAAAAATTTGAATTAAAAGTTATAAAATATTTTAGACACAAAAAGATTTTTTTCGAAAGCAGGATTCTTCTCAAAATGAGGATACAGAAAAGGTTTTTTTTCTTTATTATTACACCTTTTTTTGTATTATTTTTTTTATAACAGTTTTAAATTATTGGGGAGTATCCTTTTTTGTTTAGTTAACTAAAACTTAAAATGATCTAGTGGTGTAGGTGTAGTAAATGCGGCAGTGGTGTTGTGGTAGAGCGCCCACTTCATTAGCGAGAGGTTCCAAGTTCGATCCCCACCACGTCCCTGGTAGTACTGTGCTCAACTTGTTTCTCTGCGCAGCAGCCTTGTTTGTCAAGGTTCATGTTTCGGAGTTATAGAGTTGAGAGAGGGTTATAACCACAATTAAGTAGCCTCCTCATCTGTAGTGGCCTTCTGGGCCTTGGGGAGGTGAGTTAACAAAACAAAACAAAAAAATCAGTTTTTAAATTTGATAAAAATAATTAATAATTGCATAAATGTAAGCATAAGTGTCTTGTGGTTTTTCAAAAAATGTAGAATGTAATAAAATAGAGATGATATTTTGTTTTTTGCAAGTAACTAACATTTTGTCTAAAAAAAGGTTAAGACATAACAGGTGATGCGGAAGTTATCGGACAAATCCTAATTTCATTATTTGAGCATAATAATTAGTTTTTGTGGTTTATCTTTGATTTTATCACAAAAACTGATTATTATTTGAGCATAATAATCAGTTTTTGTGGTAAAATGAGGTTAAATGCAGTTGAACAAGAATCTTTTCGAAAGCGACTAAAAATGTTTTTTGTAAATAAACCTAATATATAAAAAAAAAAATCGTAAATCATTTTGAAAAGGAAGGATTTGCTCGAAGTACAATGTATGATAACCTAAAAAGATTTGAAACTGTTCAATCGTTTTCTGATAGAAAGCACCCTGGTTGTCCAACATCCTGGACTAGAGAAAAGAAAGCCGAATTAACGAGACTTGTCAACAATCGAAAAGGGGTCAGTCAGAGAAAAATAGGTATTAAATTCGGTGTAAATCAATCGACTATTGGTCGTCAGTTAAAAAAAAATGAATATTAAATATAGAAAACGTGAAAAGACTCAAAAATACACTAAAGAACAACAAATGAAGGCAAAGAAAAGAAGCAGGAAACTAATTAACCAACTCTATAACACAAAATCGCTTCTAGTCATCGATGACGAAAAATACTTTTGTTTTGCAGGGAACAACATGCATGGAAATTCTGGATACTACGCAAACAACAAAAAGACATGCCTAGAAAGTGTTCGTTTTATAGGAAAAGAGAAATTTCCAAAAAAATTATTAATGTGGACAGCCATATTTGACCGTGGTATGTCCGAGCCATTGTTTTGCACTTCCAAGGCTGTAGCGATCAATTCATCAATCTATATTAATGAATGTTTAGAAAAATGACTTCTTCCATTTATTCAGAAGTATCATGGAGACTTTAACTATTTATTTTGGCCAGATTTAGCAAGTTCTCATTATTCTAAAGATTCTCTAAATTGGATGGACCAATATGTCTATTACATTGATAAAGAATCCAATCTCCCAAATGTGCCTCAAGCACGACCAATTGAAAATTTTTGGGGACATTTGGCACAGAAGGTTTACAAGAGAGATTGGCAAGCTTCAACAGAGCAAGTTTTGATTGATTGCATTAAACTAAAACTACAAGAAATTGATTTAAACTTTTTACAGTCGCATATGAAAGGTGTCAGAGCAAAATTGAGATCAATTGCAGATGGTGGTGTTTTTTCATATATAAAAAATAATATATTTTTATTAAAAGATAAATGCTTTATTTAAAAAAAATATAATAGTAGTTTGTTTTTTTATTTATAAATAAGTTATTGATGTTTTTATTTTGTCCGATAACTTACGCATTACCCGTTATGCATAATATATTTGATCTGTAATCATGATGATGTATTTATGTATACAGGCATTGTTTTAAATAAAAAATGCTTAACGCAATAGCCTAATGTGAATTTAAAGTCATAAAATTCTCTCAACTTTTTTATTTTTTAAAGACATTTTTTAAATTACTGCAATAATATTAATTATCGCACGAGTTAAATGTTATTTAACTTCTTTTTTATTATTACTATAAGATAATGTTTATTTATTTATTTAATCTTAAATAATTAAATTTAATATTACATTTTTTAAAATGTTTGGTATTAACAAATTTCTTTCTTTTCTTGACATTTGCATAAATGAATTAAAATATGTTAAATTTTGAATTTAGAAATGATTATTTCTTAAATTTCTAATTGTGGCTTTAAGACTACAAATTATTTTTTATTTAAAAAAAATTAGCGAGTAACAGGTAAAAAAAATGTTACTTTATTTACTCTATTTATTAAAAGTTTATTATTTTATTAACAATATTGTTGTGAAAGCAAAGATTATTTTTCCAAACATCATTTTTTAAAATTATATTGCTGTATATAAAAAAAAAGTCACTGCGATTAAACTTGTGAAAAAAGCGAAAAACACTGCGATTAAACTAAAAAGAAACTGCGATTAAACTTAAAAAAAAAGTTTAAATTATGTTTTGTGTAAGTTTTTGATGCAGTCGTTTATCTAAAATTTAATTTTGAGTAATAAAAAAATGTTTAGGAACGAAAACCAAAAAAAACAATTGCAATAAAAATGAGCTAATTTTTTTTTTAAGAACAAAAAAAATTTAAATATTGAAAATATTTAGTAATATTTTAAATAAATTTGACAGTTAAGTTAAACCTAAGCATTACTTTTAATTTTAATAAACTTAAATATTTTTTTATAAATCAAAGTTAAATTATATATTTTTAAAATCTAAATTATGTTTTTTTATCAGAATTAAATATTATTATTAATTTAGTTTTAAATTAAATCATATATTTTTTGTCAGAATTCAATTATATTGTCATGATCTTTGCTTCAAGCTTAAAGTATTAGTGGAAAAATCAATCATCAATCATTACAATAAAATAAAAACAAAATGAGAATAAATTTTTAATTTTATTTGAGTTTTTTTCCTTAGTAAATAGCACTTATATATAACATAATTGTCATTCAAACTTTTGTAAGAAATTTTTTTACAAAAATGTCATTCAAAAGTTAATGTGCTTTTTTTAAAAATTAATTACTTCTTTTATCTTACTGCTTATAGAATAATTTAAAAGTTAAAAAACGATAATAAATTGCTTAACTAAAATCGCTTACTGCTTACCTAAAATCGCTTAAGGCCTACATAAATTGCTCTATGCGTAACGCTTTAAAACAAGGTCTGATGTATATAAATGTGTGTCTTATCCAGTCCTCAGAATTAGGGGCATGCCTATCTAATAGCCAACCTGGCAGTGCCTGTGGTTTGCAATTTTATTTTGACCTCAGATTTACTACATAATTATATTTGCAATTTAAATAAACTAAAAACAACAAATTAAACGATTTATTGAAACTTTAAATAAAACAATAAAAATAAAAATGGTAAAACAAATGATTTATTTAAATTCTAAATTAGATAAAAAATAAAAACAAACAAAAATAAGGAACATTTTATGTAACTCAAAATAAAATAATCAAAATAAAAACTGCAAAATATTTTTATTATTTTTATATTTATAAATAAAATAGTTAAAATAAGAATGAAATTCTAAATTAAATTCTAAATTAAATACTACAAAAAAAAAAAAAATGATCAAAAGTAAGTTTTTAAATTCCTAATAAAATAAAACGGCAAAACAAATGTTCAATTTAAATTTTAAAAATGAACCTCTCATTTAGATTGTAAACAAAACAATTAAATTAATAACAGAAAAATAAACGTTTTAGATTTATTTTAAATATTACATAAAATCCGCAAATTTCGTTTATTTTTCAAATTTTTAGGAAAATGTCTTCAAACTCAACATCTGTTTTTCCTATCACTATTACACAAAACATTTGTCAGTTTGTTGAACCCTGTTTTAAAATTTTGTGACGCAATGATGCTAACCTAAAACGGTTTTAGATAGGCAATTTTTTGCCGGCCTCATTCTTCCTTCCGAGGGCTGCTTATATAAAAAATACAGATGTATGAACAATTGCATTAAACATTTTTTTAAATATTTTTAAAAACTGCATTAAATTTTTTTATAGTTTTAAAAATACTAATTTATTTAGTACATTTTTCTTTCTTTTTTTTTTTCTTTATTTTAAAACTGCTTTTAAGTCAAAAGAATATGCAGATGACACTGTTAAGTGTCATCTATAAATAAATATCTACAAATCATCTATAAATAGATAAGTGCTATCTGTAAGTGTCATCTATAAATGACACTGTGACATTACAATGACATTGTTAAGTGCTTTGTGCTTTTGACCATTATTTTTAAATCCAGACTTTGTTACTATGTTATGATTAGGACTGCAGGTTAAAAAATTATTAAATTGAATCCTGATAAATTGATAAACACTGAAAACTGTAAAATGTAAAGAGTATTATTTATTAGTATACCATTGCACTTCCAAAGCGCAACAATATATATTTTTTAATAAATAATACTTGGAAACTTAAATCTTTGTTTGTCACAAAAACAAATGCTGGTAATTAACTTTTTAAAGCTTTTTGTTTTTGTTTTTGTATAAAGTAATATTTTTTGTTTGTTAATAACTTTTTAAAAGTAAAAAGTCATTATTATTTGCAAAGCTGCAATTTTAAGAAATAATGAAAGAAAAAAATAAATAATATATTTTAATTCATTTATACAAATGTTAAGAAAGGAAAGAACTAATTCATGTAAAATGATAATAAAAAATGTAACATTAAATTCAATTATTTATTACTAAAATACAAAAAAAAATTTAAGCACTAATTGGACACATTTATACCCATTACGAAAGGTTCTAGCAAGCTTGCCTTCATATCTATCAATTAAACTGATACATTTTTGAGTAGGGTAAGGAACCTATGTTTCAAAAATAAAAGGAAAAAACTTTTAAAGAATTGACTTTTTTGGGACTTTTGGACACAAAAAGATTCTGGCACACTGTGCAGTCCTCTTGGCATGTTTATTTTTTTAATTTGAACAAAAAATGTTTTTTTTAAAAAAAATATTTCACATTTAAATTTGTATTTAAATTATGATAGAAAATTTTTATTAAATTTTTAACATTGCCTTGTAGTTTAAGAAAAATTCTTTGTTCAACCATTTTGTACTACCTTATCAATGTTATTTTGGTTTTAAAATTTCAGGTTCAAGTGCAGATGTTCTACGATGAAGATCAGAAAACTGTTTTTTTGCAGTTAAATACTGTTTATGATTTTTCTCAGCTTCTGAATGTTTGTCATGCAGTCAGTCCAGAAATAAGTCAGGAAGTATATATATATATTTTTTTTTTTTTTTTTTTTTACAAACAAAATGTATGTATATATATATATATATATATATATATATATATATTATATATATATATATATATATAGATATATATATAGATATATATATATATTATTATATTATTTATTAAATTTGTTTATTATTTATTTATTAATTAAAGGTTATCAACAAAATAAAAGTATGTGTAGAAATATATGTAGATCAATTGTATCTACCTATATTTCTCAGATCATTCAGATCAGATCTGACTTTTATCCTGATTTTTTCTGATTTCTCAGGCAAATCTCTGACCTTTACCCTGATTTTTCTGACTGACTATACCCTAATCTTAGTTGTGATATATTACTGTCTTACATGAAGGTTAGGCAACCTCTGTTTCTATGGCAATCTATTTATGTGCTTTTAAATTTAAAACTTCCTCCAATTTTCAAAGTCATTTTTTTAGTCACACACACACTTGGTTGACAATCATAAATGAAAACATCCACTTTTTTTATTTATTTCCTCTCAAAGCCAAGTACACTACAGTTACACTCTCAGAGATTACACTCTCAGAGAGTGTATGAGAGAATTGAGAGTGACTCTCAATTCTTGAAAATCTGAAAGATTTTATTGTGCATTACTCTTGCACAGGGCTATCGGTCTTGATATATCTAAAGCTTTCGACAAAGTTTATAGGGCTATTGCTCTTGATATATCTAAAGCTTTCGACAAAAGTTTGGCATGTTGGTCTTCTCCATCAGCTTGCTTCATATGGTCTGTCTGGGAAAGTTTTTGAGATTATCAAATCGTTTATTAAAGTCATCCTCAAAGGCCAACACTCTTCTTCATTTTCAGTAACTTCTAGGGTACCTCAAGGTTCTATCTGATCTTCCTGACAACCTTACATCTAAAGTAGCTCTTTTTGCTGATGACTTAACTTTATACTCCTGTTTTGAAAATAAGTCTGTGTGGCGGAAGTATTGCAAAATTTTGATTGTCACAAATTTTTATTTTTTCAAATTTGATTGTTATAAATGTGGAAAAGGAATAGTGTTGCCAATTGTTGCAGTATTGATTGTCGAATAAAAGAATAAGTAATAATGTCACAATGGAGCTATAATAATGTCACAATGAATAGTGTTAAAATCAAAAGAAAGGAATAGTGTCGCAAATAGTAAAATCAGAATAGTGTCAAAAACAAAAAAAACGGAGTAGTGTCACAAATGAGTTTAATGAATAGTGCCCAGAATAGAAAAAGGAATCATGTTGTAAAAGAGTTTAATGAATAGTGTCAAACACAACAAGACATTAATAACTATAAATGTGTGTTTAGATAACATACCTGATGTCATACTGAAATACTGGCTACTTCAGTACTAGCTATTTCAGTATGACATCAGTATGGCTGGGGGCTTCAGTACATACACCAACTAACTTATAGCCTGCTGTCACAAATTAGTGTTGCTACATTGACTGAGGGCTTGGGCTTAGGTACCAATCTTTTCTTTCATTATTCTTTGTTTTTTTATTTTATTTTTTATTTTTTGTGTAAAAGCTGTATGCTATAAAGATAAGCAATACCAGTAAGCAATTTTTGATCTTTATATGCTAGAATAGATATATGCTAGAATATATATATATATATATATATATATATATATATATATATATATATATATATATATATATATATGTATATATATATATATATATATGTATATATATATATATATATATATATATATATATTCATATATATATATATATATATATATATATACATAACTATTTGCGACGCTATTCTGATTTTACTATTTGTGAACTATTATGTTTTTACTATTTGCGACACTATTTCTTTAAATATTTGCAACACTATTTGTTTTACCATTAGTGACTATTGCTTTTTGTTTTTTGTTTTTGATACAATTCATTAAATTCATTAGCGACACTATTCCTTTTTTGTTTTCGACACTATTCATTAAATTCATTTGCGACACTATTCTTTTTTTTTTTCTGCAACATTGGGACTTTTTAATATATTCAACACTATTCCTTAGTTCATTTTTCTACACTATTCCTGTCACCCAAAAAGTCTTCTCTTTTCGATTGCTTGGAACAGGCTGCCGATCTTGAATCTGATCTCACTTTTGTAACTGATTGAGGCTTGCAGTGGCTTGTAAATTTTAACTCCAACAAAACTTAGTTATTTACTGCAAAATCCTATTGCAGTATGGTTGACATTCCTATATTAATGAATGGCAACCCATTCATTAATATAAAATGCTTCTCTTTATCGTGCTTGCCATTTTCTTACTCCTGATTCCATTCTCTACCTCTTTTATTCTCTTATTCATCCCTATATGGAATATTGCTATCATATTTGTGCTGGTTTTTCTAATGATGCTCTTTCTTTTCTAGACAAGGTCCAAAAATGCATTGTAAACATAGTTGGATTTGTTATATCTGCTTAGCTTGAGCCTCTTTCCCATCGTCATAAAGTTGCACCTCTTTCTCTTTTCTAGAAATACTATCGTGATTGCTGCTCAAAGATGTTATCTCTAGTTCCATCAATTAAAACTCAATCTTATTTGACTCATCATTCAGCTAAATCTTATTTGTTTACTTTTAATGTAAACAAATAAGATTTAGCTCTTACCACTACACCACTACCGCATATTGTATGAGTCAGGAAAATATAAATATGGAACTCTTTTCCATCTTTATATTGTCTTCTGTCAATTGTTTCCTTGCTCTATAACTCTTTTTTTTTTCTTCCTAATAACTCCTTACTTAATAGTGGTTGCTTGCAGCTTTGTTGAAAGTGAATTAAAAATAAAATAAAAATCTTATCTTTTTTTTAATTATTACATTTCATTTTTTAAATGAAATATATAATAATTAAACTTTGATGTTTAAAAAATCAATTTCAAAGTTTAGAAAAAAAGAAAAATTATAACAGGGTCTATAAAAGACTTTATTGTAAGTTTTAATGTAAGTATTATTTCATGGTAAGAAAACTTTTATCTAGTTTTTTCTTTAAACATCATACTTTGAAATTTTCTCCTGTCATCATTCCCTTTCATGATTTCATCATACAGTTTACAGTGAAGGAAAGCTTAATTGTGAATACAAAATTGATAACATGTACATATTTATTGCATTTTGATTAGAATAATATCCATCAAAATTATTTTTTTTAAAGTTCTTTTACATGAAATAAAAGCATTTTTAAATTGACGATAACTCAAAATTTGGCAGACAACAAACAGACAAAGGTTTTCAACAAGTTGTAATTATTACCCAGCCTTACTAAGAAAATCCATAATGAAATGTGTTGTCATAAAACAACTTTGGAATATTGTTGCCACGTTGTCTCAATGAACAGAGGCTATTCTAAAAGTTTGAAGAGTCCATACAAAATATTAAAACATCTTTTGTAAGCTATTTCTTTTTTCTTTTATTTTCACGCATAGTGTTTTTTGACTTGTTTTTTAACTAATTGTTTTCTAATAATAAATGCATTAAACATACACACACAATTGTGTATATACAAATACCAACTTTTTTTATCTTTTTTGTCATAACCCTCTCTTGACAATTTATTTCTGAAATACAACTTTAGTGAACAAGGTTGCTGTGCAGAGAAACTAGTTGGACGTAATACTACCACATTCCTGGTGAGGATTAACTAATGCTTCTTGCTCAGAAAACAAATGCTCTAACACTAGCAATATTGATTATCACATCAATTTACATTAAATGGTAGCTTAATGTAAATTAAGATAGCTTAACATATTTGCATAACATAAATTAGTCTAATTTATGTTAAGCAAAAACATTTATCTGTGGGAATATTTAAATTGTTTTTTTATATTGTTAATATGGCATTTATTTAGTTAACATTAAGCTATTTTAAAATCCACAATTGTGGCTTTTCACGCTCTCACAGTAAAGCCAAGATCATGGCTCCTCCAGCTTAATAGGTTAAAAAAGGAGAAGTTTTTAATCAATAGCAAAGTGGTTTTTTCCAGATTTCCATTATCTTCAACAATAGCAAGAATAAATCACTTATTAACTCCTCTGTCAATGTATACCTCATTTTTATTGGTCTTTTCAAAGTCATTTACAATTACTTTAAGAAATCCTTGACCTTTATCAATGGATACACATACTATACTGGAGTGAAGATCTAAGCCTCTTTCGATAAAAACACTAAGAGTAAATTCAGAAGTTTCATGACAAAATACTTTATATCCCTTATTTATTCATGATTATATACCCCTTGATACAATTGCATCATTCTAAATAAAGTTAGTTTGACTATTTTATGTTTAGATTAAAAAGATAGTAGTGGTGTCATCATGCTAATTTATTTTCAACAACAGTAGAAAATTCCATATTCTGCTGCTGACTCAATATCAATTATTTAGTTTGAGTTTTTGTTAATTCCAGTACAGAAATTAATTCCGTCACTGTTTGAAATAATATCTGATTGAAAGACTTTCTAAAAGATTTATTGCCTTTAATGAATTCCCACCTTTAAAATAAAGTATATTTATTTACCTTCAACTTAAATTTACAATACCAATGTTTAAAAAATGTTGTTTGCAATCAAAATGGTTGCATAGTTATAATGTGCTTTTAAATTCTATATGAGCATATAATAACTTAAGTTTTAATTTTGTTTAGGTGCCCCAAGAAGTCCTTACGGTCTTATCACAGAGCACCACAGATGTGCATTTAATTGGAAGTTCACACCTCCTTCCTAACCGTTGTCACAAAACTTGCCCAGAGGTGGGGTTTGAACCACGGATACTTTGTTTCTGAGGCGAAGTGTGCTACCACTGCACCACGGCTGCTCTGGGTCAGGGTTAGATCTTAAATCAGGGTTAAATCTTGACAGATCAAAATTTTGGAGATTTTTTAAAGGTTGACAATTTTTAATGCCTAAATTGACTGGAAGTTTTTATTCTTATCAGTAACTGAGACTTTTTCTGATTTTTTTTTTAGGTAATGTTTTTTATTGGGTGATTGATCCCTTTTCCATCAAAATGGTATTTCTTCTTCAATTTGAAGAAATTAAATCCAGGAAAACAAAAAACTCTTCATTGTACTCAAGCCTCTTCAGTACTCTTTGATTTTATTTGCTATAACTGATTGTACTTTTGATAATATTTTTAATATTTACCTTTTTTTTCCCAACAAACTGCACAAACTGTTTTAAATCAGCCATATTTACTGCTCCATATCTTTTTCTCTAGTAATTTTATCTTATCATTTCAAAATTATCTAAAGAAAGAAGCCAAAAATTTTGATGATTTTCAGACTTTTTAGTCTTATATTTTTTTGAAACTTAAATTAATAGCTTTTCTGATCAACTTTTTTTTGTTTTGGATTTGTTTTGGGTTTTAATTGAGAAACACTTCTGCAAACTAAATTTATTTTTAAAAGAAAAAAACTACAGGTTTTTTTTTCGAACCTCAAAGAATTTGAACCTGACAGCCTTTATGGTTCACAATGTATTCAAACCTGACAGCCTTTATGTTTCACAATGTATTCGAACCTGACAGCCTTAATGGTTCACAATGTATTTGAACCTGACAGCCTTTATGGTTCAAAATGTATTCAAACCTGACAGCCTTTATGTTTCACAATGTATTCGAACCTGACAGCCTTAATGGTTCACAATGTATTTGAACCTGACAGCCTTTATGGCTCACAATGTATTCGAACCTGACCTTTATGGTTCACTATGACACTTTGTTATGACTCACGCGTAAAGTTCTTATGACATAAAATAAAAATTATAATTATTTTTAAATAAAAATCTATTTATAAACATAAATAAATATTTACTCATTAACATAGATAAAATTTGTTTATGAACATAAATAAAAATTTATAATTTTTTTTTTGATGTTTTTGTTTTAATTTGTGTGTGTGTGTGTGTGTGTGTGTTAATTCACCTCCCCAAGGTCCAGAAGGCCACTCCAAAACATGAACCTTGACAAACAAGGCCGCTGCGCGGAGAAACAAGTTGAGCGCAGTACTACCAGGGACGTGGTGGGGATTGAACTCGGAACCTCTCGCTTGTGAAGTGAGCGCTCTTCCCCTACACCACTACCGCAGGATATTATTTTATTTAGAATTTAAATGAAAGATTTGCCTTTTTATTTTTATTATTTTGTTTAATATTTATATGAGACATTGTTTATTTATTTATTTTTTTCAATTTTGATTTTAATTATTTTATCTAGAATATAAATAAAATGTTCATACTGCTGATATTTAAATTAGGATTTATTCAAAGCATTCTTTTTGCTATTCATATTTTAATTTAAATAGCAAATAAAGATACATTTTTTAAAATGCATGTCAGCTTAAAAATGACCATCTGGCCAGTACTTTTTTGTGTGCTGCCATTAAATTTTAAACAGAGAAAACTATATATATATATATATATATATATATATATATATATATATATATATATATATATATATATATATATATATATATATATATATATATATGTATATATATATATATATATATATATATATATATATATGTATATATATATATATATATATATATATATATATATATATGTATATGTATATTGCGGTAGTGGTGTTGTGGTAAAGCGCTCGCTTCATAAGCGAGAGGTTCCAAGTTCGATCCCCACCACGTCCCTGGTAGTACCGCGCTCAACTTGTTTCTCCGTGCAGCGGCCTTGTTCGTCGAGGTTCGTGTTTCGGATTTATAGAGTTGAGAGAGGGTTATAACCACTATTAAGTAGCCTCCTCATCTGTAGTGGCCTTCTTGGCCTTGAGGAGATGAATAACAAAAAATATATATATATATATATATATATTTATATATATATATATAAACAACTTTAAAAAGTATTCTACACAATAGAGTGCTCTATGTTCTTAAAAGAACAGAGCAATTATATATTAGTAGAAAATCACTTAACAAAATTTTTTTCCATTTAACACTGTGTTTCATCAACAAAGATTCATCAGAAATGAATGATCAAATTAATTAAATTAAATACCAAAAATTAAATTACAGGAAGTTACAGTAGTTAAGACATTGCAACTTCCTGTAATTTAATTTTTGATATAAATTGAAGTTTTATTAATTTGATCATTCATTTCTGATGAATCTTTGTTGATGAAACACAGTGTTAAATGGAAAAAAATTTTGTTAAGTGATTTTCAACTAATATATATATATATATATATATATATATATATATATATATATATATATATATATATATATATATATATATATATATATATATATATATATATATATATATATATATATATATATATATATATAGACACAAACACACACAGTATGCAAAAAAAACCGTACAGTTAAAAAAAATCATAATTTTAAAGATTGCATCAAAAAAATGAGTTGTCCGTTAAAATATTTAAAAGTTTTTTTTAGTTATCTTATCAAGATTGTTTTAAGAATTCATTTGTGTATTGGTGAATTAATTGCTTTTCAAACCTATTAAATTTTAAACAATTGAAATTTTTTTAGTCCAAAATATACCACCAATTTTCTATTGGATTCAAGTCCGGACTTTGAGATGGACATTCCAAAACACTGATGTTATTTGTGTCAAAGCATAACTTCATTTTCTCAATTGTTAAAAAGCATAATCTGATTGGAACCGTTACTAGTGTGGCTGGTAGAAGACGAAAACGCAAGACCACTAGTGCAATTGATCGAAACATCATTAATGTCATCATTAATGTGAAGAAAAATAGATTTGTTTCGGCTACTAAATTAGTTTTAAAAATTCAAGAAGATCATAGCATTACAGTGACTCCTCAAACAATCAGAAATTGTATAAGAGAACAAGGATATAGAGGTAGAGTGGTTCGAAATAAACCTTTTTTAACTTCTAAACAAATAAAACGTCGATTGGAATTTGCATCGAAGTACTTAAAAATGCTGATATCATATTGGAAAAAATTTGTGTGGTCAGATGAATCAAAATACAATCTCATCTCATCAGATGGAGTCCAAAAAGTGTGGTGAAAAAAAGGAGAACCTTATAAATTGAGTTGTTTGCAAGGTAGTGTAATGCATGGAGGAGGAAATTTGATGGTTGGGGGTAGCATGAGTTGAAAGGAGTGGGGAAGTTTGCGTTTCTTGATGATAAAATGGATGCTGTAATGTATTGAGAAATTCTTAAAGCTAACTTATAACCATATACTTAAAAATTGAGAATGGGAAGCAATTTCATACTCCAGCAAGAAAATTTGAGGTATATTTTGAATAGAAAAATTGGCGACCGAGCATTTAGACGCTAAGACAACTTGAAAGAACCTATAACAAGGGCATGGAAAAATATAACAACAAAAGAGACCCAAAATTTGATCAACTCAATGCCAAATCATCTAGATAAGGCCATTAAGGCTAAAGGAGGCCCCACTCGATAATAATTTCCATGGAATTTTAATCAATTTGAAATTATTTTTGAACTGTACAATTATTTTTTTTGCAGTCATTTTATGCATCATTAGATCTATTGTGTAAAATTCAAAAGGTTTGAAAAGCAATTTCTTTTTTTCTTTTTATTTTTTTTTTTTTTTTTGTTAATTCACCTCCTCAAGGCCTAGAAGGCCACTACACACAAGAAAGCTACTTATTTGTGTTATATATATATATATATATATATATATATATATATATATATATATTTATACAGAATTAGAGTTCTACAATTTATTGCCAACCTTATAATGTTAGAAGTCTGCAAAAAAAACTCAACACAAAGGTTTTACCATAAAACATAAAAAAGAAGTTGCCAATTTTTGACTGACCTCAAGCACCTTTAGGTCGGCAGTTAGGTTAGTATATATATATATATATATATATATATATATATATATATATATATATATATATATATATATATATACAGTTTGTGACCATAGTATTCATACCCAATCATAAAATATGTTGTAACAATAAAACAAAAACCAAATTGATTAAAATAATTTTAATTGAAATTTAAAAAATGTTTGTTGTAGCAATTATTAACAATATTAACTATAATATTTAAAAAATTGAATCTTGATTTTAAAAAAATTAAAAATTATTTTAAAATTGAAATTTTTTTTTTTTTTAATATCTTCGTTTCCAACAAGGCTGCAAGCAACCATTAATTAAAGTTGGAAGTTACAGGAAAAGAAAAGATGAAGAATGTAAAGCAAAATAACAATTGATGGGCGACTTTAAGGATTAAAAATTATATGAATCAGGAAAGCAAGATGAAGAAAGCTAATTCCAAATGTTCGAGGAAAAAAGCTAGACAAATATGCGTTTTTGGAGCACTTAGGAACAGTCACAGAAAAAGGATGACACTTAATTAAATAAAGATTAACATGAGAATGAATTTTAGTAGATGGCACAAAAGATGCTAGCTCTTTCGAGCAGTGTCCATTATAGTATTTGTAGAAAAGAGAAAGAGAAGCAACGTAACAATGATGTGATAATGGTCAGAGGTTGGCTGCAAGAGCAAGTCCAACTATGTTTACAATGCGTTTTTGCACCTTGTCTAAAAGAGAAAGGGCATCATTAGAAGAACCGCCCCAGATATGGCAACAGTATTCCATGCAAGTCCGGATTTGAGATTTATAGAGATAGAGAATAGAATCCGAAGTAAGAAAGTGACGAGCTCGATAAAGAAATGCAACCTTAGCAGATGCTAATTTTGCAACTGATTTGATATATGTTTTCCAAGAAAGATCAGAAGTAAGAGTTAATCCTAGAAGATGGAGAGTAGATGACACATCGAGTACATTACCGTTCATAAATATAGGAAGATCTAAATTATTGCGATAATGATTGGCTGAAATAAATTGAGTTTTATTTGTATTGAAGTTCATCAACCACTGTGAGCCCTATACTGTAGCAGAAGTGAGATCCTTTTCAAGCTCAAATGCCCCCTCCAAGCAATCAGAGGGTGTTGGTTTCTTATCACGACAAGAATAAATGGTAGTATCATCAGCAAACAATGCCACCTTAGATGTGAGAATATCTGGAAAATTGATAATGTAAATTAAAAAGGATAGGGCCAAGGATAGGACCAAGGATAGGACCTTGAGGAACCCCTGAAGTTACAGAATATGAAGAAGAGTGCTGTCGATCAAAGACAACTTTTATACTACTAATTGGAAAGAAAGGATTCAATAATCTTAAAGATGTTGCCAGATACTCCATAAGAAGAAAGCTTATAGAGAAGACCAGCATGGCAAACTTTATCAAAAGCTTTTGAAATGTCAAGGGCGATGGCCTTAATCTCTCCACCTTTATCTAATGCACGATAAAACCTATCAGTTCTTACTGTTAGCAAATCAGCTGTAGAACGAGAAGATCGAAATCCATATAGATGATCAGAAAGTAAGTTATTAGATTCAAGATGAGAAATAAAGTGTTTGTTAAGTAAAGATTCGAAAACCTTGCTTATGATAGGAAGAAGACTAGTGGAACGGTAGTTAGACAAATCGGTTTGCTCTCCAGAATTTTTGAAGATAGGGATAACAGATGCCGCTTTCCAGCAGGCCGGAAAACAAGACTGATAAGCACTTGTTGAATAGTTTTGAGAGTATAGATGACAGCTCCGGAGAACACTTCTGCAAGACAATAACAGGTATGTTGTCTAGGCCACAAGCTATAGAAGAGTCTAGGCAGGAAATCACTTTAGATACAGAAGCTAGAGTGATACAAATGTCAAGCAATGGATCAACCTGTTTGTAGGCAATATCAGGTAGAATGCAACTAGTATAATCAAGAGATGATATTGATGAAAAGTTTTTAGCAAACAATTCAGCTTTGTTTTTTGGTGAGGTGACAAAGTCTGAACCATACAAGAGAGGTGGAATTAAAGAGTTGCCCTTATTATTAATACTATTAAAGATTCTCCAGAAGTCAGGAGAGCCTAACTTTTGAGATGAGATACGAGATTTCATGACCTGAGAATTGCAGGATTTGGTGTTAGACAAAACCTTTTTAAATGGTTTCTAGCAGTAATAAACAGACGCCTGTTTTCTGGAGAATTGTTTTGCTGATAAATATGGAAGTAACGGTTTCGATTGGCAATCGCAGCAGCACAGTGTGAGGAAAACCATGGAGGAGAGTGAGGCTTGACCTGGAATCCTCAAGAGGGAACAGAAGATTCCATGCCAGCCTTAATTCACGAAGTTATGTAAGAAGCACATTTGTCAACAGGAAGACAAAAGATTTCTTCCCAAGGGCCATCACAAAAAAAATCACATAATAAATCCCAGTCAGCTTTAAGGTAGTTGTAAGAGGTACGATAATAGGGGGATTTTGGTGATGAAGAAGAATGAGATATTAGTTGTAGAGAGATCAAACTGTGATCAGAAGAACCTAAGGGTGAATGTGGAGAAACTGAGCACTGACTAGGATCAGAAACAAGACATAAGTCGAGTAGAGAAGGTAAATGATTTGGGTTGTCTGGAAAGCGAGTCGAAAAGTAGACTACTTGAGTTATGGATTGAGAAAGGCAAAAGTTGTGGGCTTTAATGCCTGCAGAGTCACTGACACTAGAGCCAAGCCATTCAGAGTGGTGAGCATTAAAGTCTCCGACAACAACTATATTAGCTGACGGATAAAGAGAGAGGGCTTGGTCAATTTGATCAGAAACAACATCAAAAAGAGTGCATTCTTGAGGTGTAGGAGAGCGATATAGAACAAAGAGAAAGGCAATAGAGTGAAGTGGTGCTAAATGAAAGCACATAAAAGAATAGTCTGTGGATTCAAACCTAGTTTTACGACAAATGGGTGAATTCTTACGAATGTAAATGCCCAGGCCAATCATGTGACTATTGGAGTCTTTACGAATTAGAGGAAGATAACCATCAACCCTAAGATCACAAGATGGGACAGCCGAACTCAAATTAGTCTCACAAAGAGCAAGTAGGTCTGGTGAACTTTGCAAGAGATAAAACTCAACAGAAGAAAAGTTACTTTGAAGACCACGAATATTAGTGAATGTTAGGTTTAGAGAACTTGGTGATGATGATGGTTTTTTGTATTTTATGGTTTTTGGTACTTTATTCATTTTTAAATTAGATTGAAGAACTTGACTCAAAGCATAGATAGTACTCAGAACACCGTTTAATAGCCCAAGCAATTGCCTCATTACTACTAATAAACCCTAAGCCGTTACAAAGGGCTCCAAATGTGGCCTCCGCAATGCACACCAAAAGTACAAACAGGGACACCATCCATTCGCAACATGGCACTGTTAATACTTTGATATTTTTCATCTTTTGATGGAATCAGCCTCTCTGAAAGCTACCACAGATTTCGGGAAACCTAACTACCAGCCAGCCTTAGAACCATAAAACTGAGTTTTAGAGCTGTACCCTCATTAGGAGAAAATAGAATGAGTTGCCTAGTCATAAAAGCAAAGATACAAGCAAAACCCATGCATTGAGTCAAGAAAATCCAGCATCCAAAGCTGGAAACAATGTATTAAAAATACATCTGCGCCAGCCTAATAGATGAAGAAGGGGTGCGAGGCTGGTCAACAGATAGAATCTGTTTAAGTCTTTGCCTAGGAGGCCTTCTACAAGACAGTAGCCGGATGCATTTAACATCTGCCTAAGATGAGTATTTTTATCAAGACACCATTTCCAGCCTTTACTCAACCAAAAGCCCCAAGGCAGGGGGTGTTTTAAGGTGGAGTTTGCATCTCTTAGCCTTTGCCTAAAAAGGCGTATCACATAAGGCAGCAGGATATGAAGCAGATTGTACTGGGTTACATGTTACCAGTAGCAGGATAACCTGATCTGACCTGTCAGGGTTAGGCTTAGATATTAGGAAGCGTCAAAAGTATTCATACTTCTCAATGTTTTTATTAGTATATTTAAGTTTTTTGTTTTATTTGTTAATTAAAATTTAGTATGAAGTCCTTGGGCATCAATCACTGCTCGCAAGCGACAAGGATTACTATCAATCTTGGCATAATTTTCCTCTAAACTATTTAAGTTTTGTAAATAGTTTGGAGGAATATTATGCTATGCTGCCTCCAACGCTAAAAAGAAGTTTTGTTTTTTGATACTGCGCTCTATTAACTTTGTCATTCAAATAATGCCACAAATTTCAATTGGATTGATATCTGGGCTTTGCACAGGCCAATCCAATAATTCTATTTCATTTTCTTTGAAATATATTTTGGCAATTTTATTGGTATGTTTCGGATCATTGTTTTGTTGGAAGGCAAATTGATTTGTTAATCCTAATTTATTGATGGAGGGCATTAGGTTGTTTTGCAAAATATTTTCATATCTAGCTCCTGGTAATTTTTCTTCAATTTGAACTAAGTTACCAACTCCATTATAACTAATACTGCCCCAAACAAGTACATTACTACCTCTGTGTTTGATGGTTGCTTTTATAGTTCTTTTTGTCTCAGGGTCCTTTTCTTTTCCATACATTTGATCTTTTTTCGAAATTCGTTAGTTTGAATTTACTTTCATCAGACCATAAAACTGATTTCCAGAAACCCAGTGTCTTTGAAAAGTACTTTTTTGCAAAGGCAAGGCATTTATTTTTTCTTGAAAAAAAGGTTTTTTTTTGTAACCCGGTATCCATAAAACCTTACAGAATGAAATATACATTGTATTGTTTGTTTAGAAATGTTCACGTTTAGTTTCTCTTTAATAGCTCTGGCAGAAATAACAGGCTCTCGCTTCACTTCTCATACAATAAGCTTATCTTCTCGAGATGTTGTTTTTGGTGGACGGTCTGCTTTATTTTGCACATTTTCAGTCTTTTTATATTTTTGTATTATTGATTGTACCGTTGCCTTGTATTTATCATATTTTTCAGCAATTTTTCTATACCCAAAGCCTCTTTCATGATCATCAACAATCATTTGCCGTACGTCAACACTAATTTTGTTGGTCTTAGGCATTTTGGAAAACTTTTGACATGAAACAGAAGAAGGTATTTAAATATTTAAAATTTTATGTCTGTAATGTTGACAAACAAAATTAAATAACTTACCAGCAAAAACAATCAAAAAATAAACTTAAAGCACTAAATAATTCAATAGGTATAAATACTTGTCTCGTATTTAAAATTGCACTTTTTATGTTATATACTAAATATAACCAAACATAATAACTTAACATCTTAATATCACCACAGTATTGTTCTTAATTACCATGTTTACACATACTTATTTTTTCATAGCAATAAAAAAAAAAAACTTCAGAGATTCTAAAAACAAAGTTTAGTAATATGCTTGGGGTATGAATAATTTTGTCGCATAATTGTGTGTGTCGAATAATTGTGTGTGTGTGTGCGTATATATGTATATATATATATATATATATATATATATATATATATATATATATATATATATATATATATATATATAACTACATATTTTTTTATAAGTAAAAGTTTCTATTCAGATTTCAAATTTCAAAAAGTCAGATTTTTTACCTGATGATTGCATTTAGCATGAAATTTATAGTTGTAAAAAATATGTAATTTTGTTTAGAAAGAATATACAAATACAGCTCTGTTTTAACTTAATTTATTTTAATTTGCTTTAATTCATCGAGCACTCTCCTGAAGAAATATCCAAGCCAAAATATGTATACATATATATATAAATAGATAAATAGATAGATATATGCCAATGTTCTTTTCTTTTTTTATTCATTTATTTAATTCAATCTTTTTTATTCTATAGGGTAGACATCATTACTGGCAAAATCAAATTTTGAAAGATGCTGCTGCAATTTTATTTATTTTTTCAGTCTCCCATATTGTAGTGGTAAACCTTTTTAGTAATTGTTTGAATAGTATAAGTCTTTAAAATTCATTTTCTTATTATACTGTAAAACAAGGCTTTTTGAACTTTATATATAAATGTATTTATGTATGTGTGTGTATGAATGTTTATATATATATATATATATATATATATATATATATATATATATATATATATATATATGTATATATATATATATATATATATATATATATATATATATATATATATATATATATATATTCTCTTTGTACATTATATGTACAAATATGAGCATGTTTTTTTGCTTATTTTTCTCATCAGTCAAAAGTTTGCTATAAAGTTGGTCTAATTTTTTTTTTGTAAATTTTTTTCAACAATTTTAGACAGTCTAATATCACAAGAAAAGTTTTTTTAAACTAATTCAGTGAGCCTGTGTACAAAGGGTGTGTATATATAGTACACTACTATGTTTGGTTTTTTTGGTAAATTAAAAGTAGTACGCTAATGATGGGAATAATAATAACAATGTGTCACTTATTTTGAAAATGTAATAGTTAAACAAAGTTAGACAGTTAAAAAACATTTAAATAAAAATAAAAAATTTTGATCAGCAGTTATAGTTAAAAATATGAGATAATAAAACTTCTATTTTAGATTTTATTTCCTACACCACGGTTTGATTTATTTTATATTCGTTTGTTCAAGATGTTAGCCTCGGCCAGGTTTTATCTTTTTACTTTTTAAATAAAATTTTTTTGATAAATTTTTAATATATTTTGTTATCAGTGTTCATTTTAGTTTTATTTAACTTAATTATTTGATTATCTCTTTAATATCTCTTGTTTGATTATCCCTTTAATATCTCTTGTTTGATTATCCCTTTAATATCTCTTGTTTGATTATCCCTTTAATATATATTGTTTGATATCCCTTTAATATCTTTTGTTTGATTGAATCTTAATTGATTACATAAAAATTTATTAAGCATAGTGCAAATGAGAATGAAAAAGAATTTCATTAAGTTATTTCAGTTAAATTTCATTAAAATGTTTAGATTTTAGGCATAAAGAAAACATGACAAATCCTAAAAATATCTTTAGTGGCAATAATATCTTAGAAAGTTTTTAATGTGGAGTATTACCCATAAGGATCTTTGACTTTTTTTTTTTGGAAAGGTCCTGGTACTGAAGTTACCATTAAAGCTTCTAGTTGTTGTACTATGCTAAAAAATTTTATTAGAGCATCTGGGGTCAATCGTCCACAGATAACAAGATTATGTAACAGCACATATCAAGAGGACCATTGGTTTTTATTAGTTTTGACTAAATATCCATAATTTTGACTCTTCCTAGTCTATCTATAGCTATCTACAAACAAACTAGCTATTTAAAAAGGAATTTAAAAAAAATGTGTAATCTACATCGAAATGAATATTCTTTTAATCAAGAAGAATTTTAACTAGTAATTGTGATGAAATGCAATGATTCTGATTTTATTTATTAGTATTAAGTTTATTAATTTTACTTGTTGTTAGCAAAAAAATATTTGCAACTATGTCTGTTTGACTTTGGATTATTATTTGCAATTATGGCTATTTGACCTTGGATTATTATTTGGCTCTCCCATGTAATTTGACAGAATCAAATGATAGTCTAAGTGGAATGAACCAAACATAAAAAAAAATTGAAAAGCTCAAAGGGTAAAGAACAAATCTAAACGAAAACAAGCAGAACCAGAGCAAGATAATACAAAAAAAAATGAAACTGCACACAACTATCTGAGAAAAAATAATCACTAAACTGTAACCATCAATTGTTACTAAACTTTAGTTATCAAAATGATTTTAATTCTTCCATAATCTTGTTTTTCAAACTTTTAACATAATACCTAAAACAATACCATTATAACATAATACATAAAAAAAAAAAAATTTAATTCTGATAGTCTGGACTAGAAATTATTAGTGTGGACAGCTTGCTTAGCCCACTTAGTTTGTTTTTAGATGTGTTTTTTTAATGGTTCTGCATTCTTCAATCCCACCCAAAGTACCCGAGCCTGTATAACAGTGCTTAAAATAGGAAATAAAAGTAATAAATGGTTCTCAGTAATATCTAACTTTCATCTAATCACTTTTATGTTAGAAGAGATATTTTATTGTTGTGGAATAGTTTATACTTTATAAAAAGATGGTGTGATGACATTCTATTTCTAGCTTTGTGTAAAGATATATGTATACATATATGTGTGTAAAAATACAAATACACATGCATACTCAAACCTTGATATTTCTAAATTTTCACAGCCACTTTAACATTTATAAAGATAAATGTAAAAGATATGGAAATTTAGAAAACAAATTATCAAAAACATATTATCAAAAACTTTTATTTTTATTTTTGGGAACATAAGGTGACATTTTTTTTGCTTATTTGACATGGTATAATTTTTATGCAAAGAATTTCATAGAATTCAAAGAAGTATTCACACATAGCAGATGTAATTGCTATATGTAAATCAATCATTAGTTGATCATAGGTGATGTTATTGTAGATAAAGATCAAGTTGATTTGTATTGGGACTAACAAAGTTTGAGGGATTAAAATGATTCTTATCTTTCTAAACGGTGAAATTGGTTGTTTAGACCTGGCAGAGTGATGAGTTGATGATAGCTTTATTAGATTACTATGCTTTTTTTTCCAAAAAATGTATTGTGGTGTTAAGTAACATATATTCTGTTGCCAAGTGATGTTTGTGGTGTTGCCGAATAGTGTTTTATGTTTCTTTTGATAATTAGTTTATTTATCGTTTGTTCCATTCAATTGCACTATTGCACCATTTTTGCAATTTTTTCTACTAAGTATTGAATGTAGGGTTCATCCAATTTTTAAAAATTAAATATTATGATGCAACTTCTCAGTTTATTAGGGATCAAAAAATCCGGCCTTTTTTTGATCCCCAAATTTTGAACCCCACAACTAAAGCTGTGCATTGTTTTATCAAACTGGCATAGTTTATTTATCATGATGAATGTTTTATATGATTCATATTGCATAATTTTTGTAAATCTCATGCATAACATTATTTCAATCTTATTTAGTTAATAAATTTTTTTTTTAATTGGCATAGTTAAACATAATTAAGCTTTAAATTCATTTAAAATCAAAATAACATTCATGGAAAACTTTTTTTAGTAATTTGAATGTTTTTTCAAGTAGAATATTTAATTTTTATTAATATTTTGTTAATAAAATTTGAAGACCACGAATTGCACTATTGCAATCAAAATCATATTTTCATTAATTAATATTGATACCTACATACACTGTAAAAGCTGTGACAGCATTTAGAATTATTATTAAATACTGTCTTGACCCATTAGTCTTGGGAATGTATTTGACTTTTTCTATACTTAATCTTTACTTCAATATTTTTTAGTAAGTGATAAAAAAAGTAACTCTAACATATATATAACATTTTATATACGTAAATAACACTCTAAGAAAAAATTTGTTATATATAACGGACCGCATTTGTTGCTATTGCACCAATGGATTTTCCGTTATGTTAACGGATTAAAGTTTTAATGAATTGAAATTAATACGTCATTGTATTGAATAATTTATTATTCCCTTAATTAAAAAGGAATTAAGCCAGATAGAACTAAGATTTCATTACAAAATAGTCCTTATTTTTAATATATAGATTATTATGGTATTCAAAATCTAACATGATTTGGGAGAGATTTTTTAGCAAGCTTTAAAAATGCTTTAATTTTTAAATTGAAAACGAATTAAATATTTATAATAATTTAATCCAATTTAGAAACTTTAAATTACAATAAAAACTAGAAAATTTAAATAAAAGTATAAAAAGTTTTTTAATATATATTTTATTAATACAGTTATTACATTTAAATAAAAAACATAGACATGTATACAATTGTTACTATACTAGGTTTTAATTTTAATGTTGTAAATTCAAGTATGTGATACATCAGAATGCACTTTTTTTTGCGTATTGAGTATATTACTCATATCATACTCAATATGCAACTCAACGTACGTAATTTCTTTGAGTATAATACTCAATATGCAACTCATAGTACGCATTTTTCTTGAGTAGAATACTCAATACACAACTCATAGTACGCATTTTTTTTGAGTAATTTGCGTTTTTTTTTTTTTAGTGTAAAATATAATTTTGTTCTAAAAGTAATATTGTTTTTTATATAATGAACAAACAGAAACACGAAATGAAAAAGAAAAAAAAAATTATATTTTTCTAAAATGTATTTTCAATTCATAAACAAAAACAAAAGTAATGAAGAAAATTTTCAAAAAACTGAAGAATTATTTTCACTCAGCCATTTCATTATGTATGGTTAAGTTACTTTTTAAAAAGGCACGATTTATTAGTGTTTCATCAGTCATGTTGCCGGCTCTTTTTCGATTAACTACACCACATATGCTAAAAAACGTTCAACATAAACGAAGGATGTTGGTATATTAAAAAACATGAGACACAAATTATAAAGATATGGCAATTCTTTTCTTTTCTCAAACCAAAATGCATCATAATGAGTTTTGTTAGTGAAATTATGGTTTCTTAAAATGTTTACAAAGTTATTCCTTTCTTTGTCAGCTAGGTGTCCGATGCTAAGTTCTTTTTTGTTGTACTCTACCTGATCCAATTCTATGCTTTGATAAAACTGATCAAAGGCTTCATCGTCAGGAACACTTTTTTGAAAGAAACTATAATTAGAACCACTTGCTGTCAAATCGTTTTTTTCGTTTTTTTTATTAAATTTAATTGCCAAGTTTACTAATGAACTAAGTCCCAAATCGACTGTGGCTTTTGCAATTGGTCTTTGATACCATAGATAAAGTTTAGAAACATTTAAAACTGCAGCAGCTGCATATACAGCAGAGTTAAGCTCATGCTAAAATTGTTTTTTTACATTAGTTATCAGCAATTTGCAAAATTTTTTCTTTTTATCATCTTTTTTAGCCATTTCCTCATATTGCATGATTAATAAATGTAAACTTGGTACCAAGTCACCAATATGTACGCGATTTCTTTGATTCAAAAGCGTAAATCTATATGCTGGGAGCATCAATGATAAATAGAATTCAAACTCTGCTTGAGAAACTGGACATTTAATAGTTTAAAAACAATGTTTTTTATATGCTTTGTAAAAACAAATCAACATTAAAAAGCTTGATGACCAACGAGTTAAATTTTTGTTTCTTAATCTATTTTTTTTGTTGTTGAAAGATTCGGGCAATTTGAATTGTCTGATGAGTTTTTTAGCAAATGAACAAAGCAATGACAAAATAGTTTTCAATCATTTGCATGACCTAACAGTATTACGTATAGAAATATTAAATTTGTGGTTTGTGCATGCAAAACGAGGTACTTTTCTGCTGCTGAGTTCAAACTCTAATTGATCTACTATACTATGATCCCCAAATTCATAATTATCAGCATCATCAATTCCAGTAGCATCAATCTCAGCATTAATCTCATTAGATAGTTTGCTGAATTTAATATCATTTTGGATTGGATTTATTTCTTCAGTAAGCAATTCGTTAATTTCAGGTTCAATTTTGTTTTCAGGTGAATCTTTCAGTTCCTGATCATTCTCATCACTGTTGTCATTCTCAAACAGTTCTTCCCAAAAGTCTTCTTCAATCCAATTGCCATTTTCCAATTTATAATTGAGTATTTGTGGAAAAGCTCTAAGAAAAGCTTTACCACCATCACTCACATAACCGTCAACTTTAGATTTATCGAAATCATATTGATTTAATATTTCTTCTGAAACCAATATAATATTTTCAGCATTATGTGGGCCACTCATTTGTTGAAGACCAAGAACTATTAGCTTTTTACTGAAATCGGCAAAGGTAACCTGGCAACATAAAGCAAAAAAATCAGCCAGCTGGCGGCTATCCCAGATATCACCTAATAATGTAATAGTTTTGGCTTTTCTCAGGCAGTTAGTGATTGTTTTTTTTATCTTTTCAACTACCATAGGAACTATATTATAGACAAAAGACTTCTCGCATGGTAAATGAATTTTATGACGCTCTAAAAGTCTTTTTAGATGAATGTTACCTAGCTCTTGTGTTGCCATATTGGATGACATTACATATTTAGTTAGATCCATAATATTGTCATCTAACAACGAGTCATCATCATTATCAAGACTTATATCATCATAAGCCTTTTTCCAAGCCATAAAATCGTCTTTGCCATTACATTGTGTGGAATTAAAATGCTTAAAAAAATTACCACTTTTACCTAGTGGTTCATGTAATACCTTATAGCAATAAATGCAGGTAAAATGTAATTTTTCTTTCTTTCCGGGCTTAAAATTGATTTATTTATTTCTGAATTGCTAATAAAAATTATATTTTATTAGTTCTACATTTAATGTATTAAACAAAAATTAAATGCACTACAAAAGATAACCTTATCTGCTAACTGAAAGGTTCTAAAATTTTTACACACATCAATAGTAGTCAAAAATAAAAGAAAAAAAAGTCTCTCACCTTTTTATTTAATAATGATAAACACGTTAAAAGTATTAATAATGGAATTTAAATTTGATATCTCATGCCTGAATGCCACTTGTCACTTGTAGCAAGTTTTACACAAATATAAACAAGCGATATATAAACTTAGTTGTAACTAACATAGTTGCAAGTAAAAAAAAAATAGTTTTACAACTAATTTAAACTTATAATGTGATATAGCATGACACGTATCTAAAATAGCAAATTATAAAAAAATACAAACTTAAATATACAAATAAAATATACTAGCCTAAATAAATACCCATCAACAAAAAGAAATGCGAGTAAGCATTTTACAACTGATGAAACTTACAGTGTGATATTGCATGTCATGTGTCTAAAATTGCAAATTATAAAAGCATATATACTCTATGTAAACACAGCTGCAACTAACCTAAATAATGATACCCATCAAAAGAAATCTTAACATTTTTAATTTTAAAACTGATTTAAATTTATATCGTAAGTTACTACATGTCACATCTAAAATGGAAAATTGTTTTTTATATATACAAGTCACATAATCTATATTATAGAAATAATTGTTCAACTAACCCTTTAGTTTATCATATTAAAAGATATAAAAATATATTCAATGCTTTATATTGAAAATTTAAAATAAGTTTAATAAACTTCAAAACTAAAATTTAGTAGAAAAAGCAAATGGATAAACACAATTTAAAAAAACGCTAATTTAATTTACTGCAACAAACCTTTTATCTACGATTTATACGTGGTTTAAGAAAAATGTCTTTTAAAAATTTATTATTTATAAATAAAGAACTATAATATATTGACAAATCTAAGTCAAACAAACAATATTTTAAGATATAATCTTCAGAGAAAGCACTTCATAATTTCTTTTGGAAACCCTTTTTTAATAAAAAGTTCAGTTGTTTTTCAATGGATTTGAATATTTAATCTGTTAAATTAATTAATTTTCAAAGAACTGTAAATAGTAAATTTTGCTCTGTTAATTTTATGATTTTTGGTTATGAATTACTTCATTAATTAACAGAAAAAACATAATGGAAAAAACCATCCGTTGCTTTTTCTAACGGATTGTTTTTAGAGTGTATACATATATAGAAAAACTAAACTTTTAGTTTACTTTTTAAAGCTATAAAAAAAAAAGTTTATTATAAATAACTTTAAAAAACTTTAAATGTTTTGGTATAATTTGCTATTTATAAAAGGATTGAATACCAGCACCAGTCTAAATAATATTTAGAATATCTTCTTGAAATGTGTTAATTGCCATCCGTATAAAAAAATTCAAAAAACATGAGATGACTTAAATATGTGGAACGATTGACTTATCTTGACCCATATAATACTGGTCATGGTAAATCTATTCCATACCAACCATTTTTATTTGACTTTGTTTTGATAATTTTTAAAAAAGAACAAAAAATTAAAAATCTTTGTTTTGAGTTAACGATTAATGTTCAATGCTTTATAACTTCTATAAATTTCTATTAAAACAAAAAAAAAACGAGGATGGGGGATTATTTTATTTTTAATAAATTTCTACTAATTTTTTTTTCAGATCTGCAGGTTTTAGGACTCTTGCCCCCTTAATTTTTAAGAAAAATCAAGTTTGCATGTAAAATCTTTTTTCTATAAGAAAGAAAGTTGTCTCTTAAATGCACAGACTTAACAAATTACTAAACACATTAATAACTTAAGTATCTCTATCATGACATATGCTTAACTAATTTTGAACGATGTTTTTGAAAATTTTTAAAGCTTCCTAATGTTTTAAATTTTATTTTACTTCTTAATGTTTTTAGAAATTTACTAAATTACTACTACAATAAAAATTACTACTATAAGAATTACTACTACTAAGCTCAGCAATATTATATAGTGATTACTTGTCTAATTTTTTATGAACAAAAGAAAAGAAAAATAAGAGAATTTAAAAAATCAATAAATAAATTTCATTTAATTCTTTATTTTTTATTATACTCAAGTTTTAATATAAAAATTTAATTTCCATGTTTGAAAAGCATAAGTAAGCTTTATAGTTTAATGCTTCAAAAATATAAGATAAATAAAAGGAAACATTTTTCAGTTTTTTCCATTTTTTTTAATAACATATATAAATAATTTGAAGTTTGTTTGTTTATTAAGAGCTAATTGTGGCCTTATAATTTTTTTTTAATGAAGTTAAAAAAAATTCTTTCTTAAGGTTAGAAGGTATTTGTTGACTCATTTAAAAAATACCTTACAATAAACAGTTTTATTTTATTTATATAGGTATACGATGCTTCATAGTTTGTCTCAGGCATTAGCAGTTGTAGAAACAATACCAGAGATTTGGAGAAGTACTGGTAGACCTTGTATACCAAGAATTATTTTCTCATTTCAAGTTAGAAATATTTCATTTTTATGAATTATTTTGTTGACTCATAAAACCTATAGCTTTTCAAGTCAACCAATTCCTTGCTTTTTAACTGCTCTTTGTTTGTTTTCTATTAACTCTTAACTTAATAGTGGTTGTTTGCAGTTTTGCTGGGAGTAAATAAAAATAAAATAAAAAGTATATACATGCATACATACATACATACATACATACATACATACATACATACATACATACATACATACATACATACATACATACATTTTTCATCTTTTGTATCCTAATAAAATCATCTTCAAAATTTGTCAGCCCTGCTCTAAAAAATGAATATTTACATAGTTCATATGTTTTTACACAGTCTTGTTATTAAAATGCATTAGAAAGAAAGTTTAATTTAAAAGTATAATTATAATGGTTCTTATTGATTTAAATTCAGCTGATTATCTGGCTATTGTCAATTGATCATGAGATTATAGGAAGCAAACGGGCTTTAATACATTCAAGTTTACTTTTTTAGAAATATTTTGTAATGAGTGTGTTTATATTACTCTATTCTATTTTGAATTTTGTGTTAATTGAAAAGTATTTATTAAAATACATGTTGTTTTTTTTATGTTTTTTTTTGTATTTTTATACTCAAAAGAAAACTTAGATGAATACTTTTTTATAGAGTTAATCTTTTTTTTTTACTATCGTTTTTTTTTTTTTTATTGATTTTTATAATTATTTTATGATTAAATTTTGCATATTTAAAATGGAAGGAAGTGTGCGGGGATATGTTTCTAAGGATTCATCCCTCCCCCTCCCCACCTTATTTTATTTGTAGAATCATCTCTGATTCTACTATTATATATTTTTTTATTTGATTTTTTTTTTTTTTTTTTTTTGTTGTCTTTTCTACTTTTTTTTATTTTTTTTTTTGTCCATTATTCTTTTGCATTTGTAAATCTGTAAAGTTTATTTGTACTCAGAATTTACAAAGTTTTCAAAACTGTTCCTCTTTCTTCCCTTTTTTTTTTAATTTTTTTTTTAAATTTTAAAGTTGATAGAATTTTCTGCTATTTTTTGAAGATAAAGAAGTTCTAGTTTCTAGTATGAGAAATTTTACAGTTGCATTTTGTGTATATTTAGTATTGGTAATTGTTGTAAGTGGTTGCAAGTTTTCAATTCCAAAAGAACTGATGTTCGTGGAAAAAAACTAGACGAATAAGAGTTTTTGGAGCGCTTAGGAACAGTCACAGAAAAAGGATGAGATTAATTTGAACGAAGAGTAACATAAGAATGAATTTTAGTAGATGGCAAAAGAGATGCTAGCTCTTTAGAGCAGTGCCCATTATAGTATTTGTAGAAAAGAGAAAGAGAAGCAACATCACGACGATGTGATAATGGTTGGAGGTTGACTGCAAGAGCAGGTCCAACTATGTTTACAATGCGTTTTTGCATCTTGTCTAAAAGAGAAAGGGTATCATTAGAAGATCCACCCCAGACATGGCAGCAGTATTCCATGCAAGGACAGATTTGAGATTTATAGAGTTAAAGAATAGAATCCAGAGTAAGAAAGTGTTGAGCTCGATAAAGAGATGCAACCTTAACAGATGCTAATTTTGCAACTGATTTGATATTGTTTTCCGAGAAAGATCAGAAGTAAGAATTAATCCTAAAAGACAGAGAGTAGATGACACATCGAGTACATTACCGTTCATAAATATAAGATAAATATAAGATGAATATAAATAGGAAGATCTAAATTGATGTGAATACGATTGGCTGAAAAAAATTGAGTTTTATCTTAATTAAAGTTCACCAGCCACTGTGAGCCCCATGCTGTAGCAGAAGTGAGATCCTTTTCAAGCTCAGATGCCCCCTCCAAGCAATCAGAGAGTGTTGGCTTCTTATCATGACAAGAATAAATGGTAGTGTCATCAGCGAACAATGCCACCTTAGATGTGAGAATATCTGAAGATCGTTAATGTAAATTAAAGAGTATAGGACCAATGATTAAACCTTGAGGAACCCCTAAAGTTACAGAATATGAAGAAGAGTGCTGCCCATCAAGGACAACTTTTATACTACAATTGGAAAGGAAGGAATCAATAACCTTAATGATGTTACCAGATACACTGTAAGAAGAAAGCTTATGGAAAAGACCAGCACTTTATCAAAAGCTTTTGAAATGCCAAGAGCGATGGCCTTAACCTCTCCACCTTCATCTAATGCACGATAAAACCTGTCAGTTATTACTGTTAGCAAATCAGCTGTAGAACGAGAAGATTGAAATCCATATTGATGATCAGAAAGTAAGTTATTAGATTCAAGATGAGAGATTAGGTGCTTGCTAATTAAAGATTCAAAAACCTTGCTTATGATAGGAAGTAGACTAATGGGATGGTAGTTAGACGAATCAGTTCGCTCTCCGTAATTTTTGAAAATAGGGTTAACAGATGCTACTTTCCAACAGGCTGGAAAACAAGACTCTGATAAGCACTTGTTAAATAGTTTTGAAAGTACAGATGACAGCTCCAGAGAACACTTCTATAAGACTACAACAGGTATGTTGTCTGGACCACAAGCTGTAGAAGAGTTTAAGCAGGAAATCACTTTTGATACAGAAGCTGGAGTGATACGAATGTCAAGCAATGGATCAACCTGTTTGTTGGCAATATCAGGTAGAACACACCTAGTGGAATCAAGAGATAATATTGATGAAAAGTTTTCAGCAAACAATTCAGCTTTGTCTTTAGGTACGGTGACAAAGTCTGAACCATACAAGAGAGGTGGAACAACAGATTTGCCCTTATTATTGATACTGTTAAAGATTCTCCAGATGTCACGAGAGCCTAATTTTTGTGATGAAATACAAGATTTCATGACTTGAGAATAGCGGGCTTTGGCGTTAGACAAAACCTTTTTACAATGGTTTCTATCAATAGTAAGCAGATGTCTTTTTTCTGGATAATTGTTTTGCTGATAGATATGGAAGTAAGAGTTTCGATTGGCAATGGCAGTAGCACAGTGTGAGGAAAACCATGGAGAAGAGTGAGGCTTGGCCTGGAATTGTCGAGAGGGAATAAAAGATTCCATCTCAGACTGAATCCACAAAGTTATGTAAGAAGCACCTTTATCAACAGGAAGATGAAAGATTCCTACCCAAGGGCCATTACAAAGAAAATCACGGAAAGAATCCCAGTCAGCTATAAGGTGGTTGTAAGAGGTACGATGATAGGGGAATTTAGATGATGAAGAAGAATGAGATATTAGTTTTAGAGAGATCAAACTGTGATCCGAAGCACCTAAGGGTAAATGTGGAGAAACTGAGCACTGACTAGGATCAGAAACAAGACATAAGTTGAGTAGAGATGGTGAATGATTTGGGTTGTCTCGAAAGCGAGTTGGAGAGATGAAGGAGACCGATGTAGAACAAAAATTAGTGTTGATGGTTATCTTCCTTTAATTCGTCTTTACGAGTTAAAGGAAGATAACCATCTACACTAAGATCGCAAGATGAGACAGCTGAACTGAAATTAGTCTCACAAAGAGCAAGTATGCCTTGTGAACTTTGCAAGAGATAAGACTCAGCAGTAGAAAAGTTACTTCAAAGACTATAAATATTAGTGAATAATAGGTTTAGAGAACTAGGTGATGATGATGGTTTTTTGTGTTTCATAGTTTTTGTTACTTTAGTCATTTTAAATTTTTTAAAGAACCTGACTCAAAACATAGGTGGTACTCAGTACACTATTTAATAGTCCAAGCAATTTAATGACATTACCTTTTTTGAATTATATGTATATATTATAATATATATACATATATATATTATAATATATATATATATATATATATATATATATATATATATATATATATATATATATATATATATATATATATATATATATATATATATATATATATATATATATATATATATATATATATATATATATATATATATATATATATATACACACAGACACATTTATATTATAAAGGCTTGTTGCAAGCAAACTTGTAATTAAAGTCTGTCTACTCATAAAATCAAAACCAAACAAAAATTAACTTTTTAAAGTGAAATCATGTTATTTAAAAGTTAAGTTTTATATTAATCTTTTAATTTCCAGTTGTTGCTGTATTTCCAATACCTAAACTTATGTAACTTATAAAACTAATGTAGTCTAAATTAGTACTCACAGGATTGCTAGATTATTTTGCTGAAATTGATTTTTTTTTTTTTATTTTTTTTTTTATTTTACATTTCTTTTAGTTACATAGAATTAATACAATTTACAAGTTTTTTTGCTGATTATTTTGATAGAAAAAGATTTATAAAGGTTTTATCAAAATTGAAACTATTTTTTTTTATTTCATCTAAACTTAATATTTTTCAAGTGATTTGTATTTGTTGGCAGTGGTTAACAGTGAATGGTAGAAGTAGTTAGCAGTGAATAGTGGAAGTAGTTGGCAGTGAATGGTGGAAGTGATTGGCAGTAAATGGTGGAAGTGGTTAGCAGTGAATAGTGGAAGTGGTTGGCAGTGAATGGTAGAAGTGATTGGCAGTGAATGGTGGAAGTGGTTTGCAGTGAATGATGAAAGTGGTTGGCAGTGAATGGTGGAAAGTGGTTGGCAGTGAATGTTGGAACTGGTTAGCAGTGAGTAGTGGAAGTGGTTGGCATTGAATGGTAGTCATTGAAAGTGGTTGTATTAAAGTTCATTAGTAGTAATAAAATAGTAGTAAACCAAATTTTTCCTTTAGATATCTCTTTAGATTCCTTTTATGCTTTTAGATACCTTGGAAAAATGCAAAAGGATTAAATGAGGTTTGCATAAATTCTTTGTTACTCAAAATACATATGTATTAATATATATGTATTAATACATAGTTTTTTAAATTAGTTTTACAAGCTATATATATACAAATGTGTATATATATACACACACACACACACACAGGTGTATGTATTTTTTACTTTAAACAATAATGTTTCAGCATTTAAGTAATAAGTTCTAAAAAGAATTAAAGTTAGATAAAGAATTGAATCAAACCTGATATTTAGCTTTTTTCTAATAAAATATTTCACAAATAACTATTACTAATTCTTTTATGAAAGTCCTTAGATATTTATGAAAATGCAATTAACTTTAAAAATTTAATGTGTTTTCAATTAAAAATAAGCTTAAGTTAATTTCTTGATTACATATGAACTAAAATATTATTCTTGATGAATACTAAAATAAACTTCTAAAAATTCTTCATATAAAAAACCAAATAATAAATTATCAATTTTTTTATTTTTATTTTTTATTTTTTACATATTAATTTGCCTCTCCAAGGCCATGAAGGCCACTACAGTCGAAGAGGTTACTTTTAATTGTGGCTACAACCCTCTCTCAACTCCATAACTCTGAAACACAAATCTTTACGAACAAAGTGGCTGCGCTGAGAATCAAGTTGAGCGCAGTACCGCTCAGGGGCATAGTGAAGATTGAAATATTAATATTGACTCAAACCATCCACCCCAAATTCTAAAACTTGGGGTGGATGGTCTCCCAATTTTAATTAATAACAAGCTAAATAAAAAATTTAGGTTCTCCAAAAATGTCTACAAAGATGCTCTT